>NW_010424861.1:31701-52988 GCF_000710305.1 Buceros rhinoceros silvestris
GCCGAATGCACCGCCACCACCACTCCTTGGGCCTGTCCATCCAGCCAGATTTCTATCCAGCAAAGAGTACACTCATCTAAGCCATGAGCATCCAGTTTCTCCAGGAGAATGCTGGAAATGGGAAACAGCGTCAAAGGCTTTACTAAAGTCTAGGTAGCCTAGTTCACAGTCCTTCCCTTAGCCACTTAAGCGGTCACCTTCTAATAGAGGGAGATCAAGTTAGTCAAGCAGAATCTGCCTTTCATAAACCCACGCTGATTGGGCCTGATCACCTGGTTGTTGTACATGCCACATGACAGCTCTCAGGATGATCTGCTCCATAACCTTCCCGATTTCTATCCAGCAAAGAGTACACTCATCTAAGCCATGAGCATCCAGTTTCTCCAGGAGAATGCTGGAAATGGGAAACAGCGTCAAAGGCTTTACTAAAGTCTAGGTAGCCTAGTTCACAGTCCTTCCCTTAGCCACTTAAGCGGTCACCTTCTAATAGAGGGAGATCAAGTTAGTCAAGCAGAATCTGCCTTTCATAAACCCACGCTGATTGGGCCTGATCACCTGGTTGTTGTACATGCCACATGACAGCTCTCAGGATGATCTGCTCCATAACCTTCCCTGGCACACAGGTCAGACTGACAGGCCCGTAGATCCCTGGATCCTCCTTCTAGCCCTTCTTGTTGATGGGTGTCACATTTGCTAACCTCCAGTGTACTGGTACCTCCCTGGTTAGCCAGGACTGCTGAGAAATGATGGTAAGTGCCTTGGTGAGCACTTCCACCGTCTCCCTCAGTACCTTTGGGTGGATCCCATCTGGCCCCACAGAATTGTGCATGTCTAAGTGGTGCAACAGGTCACTAACCATTTCCTCTGGGATTATGAGGGCTTCATTCCACTCTCCATCTCTGTCTTCCAGCTCAGGGGTCTGAGCATTGAGAGAACAACTGGTCTTACTCTTAAAGACTGAGGCAAAGAAGGCATTTGGTACCTCAGCCTTTCCCTCATCCTGGGTCACTATGTTTCCCCACATCCAGCAGAGGATGGCGATTCTTCTTAGCCCTCCTTTTGCAGTTAATGTATTTACAGAAACATTTTTTATTGTCTTTCGTGGCAGTGGCCAGATTAAGGTCTAGATGGGCTTTGGCCCTTCTCATTTTCTCCCTGCACAGACTCACAAGATCTTTGCAGTCTTCCTGAGTGGCTTGACCCTTCTTCCATAGGCCACAGACTTCCCTTTTCTTCCTGAGTTCCAGCCAAAGCTCTCTGTTTATCCAGGCCGGTCTTCTGCCCTGCCAGTTCATATTACCAGGACGGCCTGCTCCTGAGTCCTAAAGATTTCCCTCTTAAAGAATGTCCAGCCTTCCTAGACTGCTTTGTCCTTCAGGTCAGCCTCCCAAGGGACTCTGTCAATAAGTCTCCAGAAGAGGCCAAAGCCTGTCCTCCGTAAGTCCAAGGTGGAAATTCTACTGACAGCTCTCCTTACTTCCTGAAGAACTGAAAACCCTACCATCTCATGATCACTATGTCCAAGTTCACCTCCAACCTTCACATCACCCAGAAGTCCTTTTCTGTTCATGAACTGGAAAATTGAAAGATGGTATCTTACAATTGAGATAGGTTGACAAGAGAGGATGTATTTAGATGGTCTGGATCTTCATCATATACAAAGGCTATAGTACTATTAATCCTCCCAAACAGAGCAACATTCCTAATGCACAACTTGAAAAAGACAGAGTACATGATTGCTTTTTATTACAGCATTTAGTTAAGTGTTTGAAAAATTCAATTTAAAAATGCAAATTCTGTATTGTTATTGCATGTTCTCTAGGATGATCTGGGGAGAAATAAGTACAGATATGTTCCCAAAGAACATTACTGTAAATAGTTATCTATTAAATAAGACATTATTAAGACTAATTAATTCTTCACTAAGCAAAATCTTCAGGTACAGTCGGGCAGCCTTCCCTTATCTATGCACCAGTAAGCCTTGCACTTTCTCTGACATTCTATTCTGGAATATACGGTACCTCTGCAGTTGCTGCCACCCACATACCTTCATCATTAGCAGACAGTTTGCCATGGAGTACATCACCCGGCCCAGACGTGACCTCCACAGCTGAACAGAGGCTGCAAAATAAGAGCAGCTTGTGAATTTGCACAAATAAATTAGAGGTTCTTTCTTGCCATCAATTATTGGTCCTATGAATTACAATTTTGAAAGATCCCCCTCATTAACACCACTGGATTTTAGCCTAGAGTTTTTAATTCTCAGCCACACTGCACCATCAGACAGAAAATTCTGCATCTCTCTGAGGGAATTGCTCAAGAGCCTCTGGGTACCAGACACAATGCAACAATGCAGAGCAGTAGACAGCCGCTCATCTTTGAGCTCAGGCCAAATATTAAACAACAAAAGAAGCCACGTATTTTCCAATATCAGAACAAAAGGTGCGTAAAAAGATTCAAGTGATACCAAGCATCAGTTTAAAAACATGTAATCTACAGTATTGAATGTGATAAATTAAAAAAATCAAACACAGCTAAGATGTCATTTCAGAGTGAAAACACACAGGGTGAGAACTGAGTCTGGGACTGTTTGTGCTTGCCTCTGGCTTAGAGATATGCTGGAAAAATTCTGCCAAGCCTGTCTGCTTTCCCCGTGCTCCTGGAGCTTGCAGGCATTAAAAGCTGCAGCAGCAGATTTCTCCCTTTTGCTTTGCAGACAGTCTCCTGATGTTGTAAGAGAATGATTCACATAGATTCTTATTTTCTCCTATGATAATAGTACCAAGATCAATGCTAGAAATATTCCTCTAATCCTCAAAAATAAACACTAGGAGTATTAATTTAGTACATTTGGAAAATAAATGTATCTCAGTCAATCAGCTGTCAAGGTCACTGTAATGATTTGCAAGGGGGGGAGGAAAAAGGAGAACAGGCTGTTTCAATGAGATTGTGATAACTGAGACCACTCATTTGTATCAATAATGTAGTGTGTGATGAAAGCATGGCAGGTCACATAGATGAATTCTTTCAGCACACATAAACGCCATTACAAATAAAAAGATCTTGGCAAAATGTCTTCTCCCCTTCCTTAAAAGAAAAAACTCCTTCAATCTTCCCCACAACAAACAAAAAAACCCAACCCACGAATAATCCCAAATTATCTTTTTGAAAAGGGACATAAATGTGGGGACCAAGACTGAATCCAGTATTTAATCCACTGTACCTTAAAATCATTCATTTCTCCCAGCCTTTATTGTAGAAATTTCTACTTAACCACACACTCCTACTGCCATTAATGGAGCAGATGTTGTAAATCATGATACCTTTCTGTTGTTCTTTCCTTGTGGGTGTCTTTTAAACCTGTACATCATTAAATGACTCTCCTTTATTATTTCAACTATGTTAATCCCTCCTTTTTGTATGTCCTCATAGTTTGGTAACTATTTTCAGCTTTTTAGGACTTAAGTCACATCAAACTAGATGTTGATTCCTGCAGCAGAGACATCTAGGTTTCCTGTTAACAATCAAAGAGCACCAGCTACAGTTCTTAGAAAAGACTGCATAGCAGACAGATCAGATGTCTTCAGACTATGATACAAACTGAACAGCAATCTGATCTGGAAATTCCACAGCCCTGTGGGATAAGGCCTCTTAGCACTGGCAGAAAGGGGTTAAAGAAAACCTGCAAAGCAGTAAACAAAATCAAAAACCCAACAGCAGATCCTTGTATGTTACTGAGATGCCTGAAACCCACTCTGCAGGTCCATGCAGCCATACCTCCACTCTAAGCATTTGTTTTTCCTTGGTATTTATCAAGGACTCTTTACTCCACACTGCCATTCATTTCACTATGAGCTTGGTGCGCTGAGAAGCTGCAAAACTGGCTTCTTACAGAATGCGTTACCAGGCAAATGGTGCAATGCTAAATCTCTTTGCCTCTTGAAAAACTGGCAAATGAGGTGCTCTGTTCCAGACTAAATCGATTGGTGTGTCACCTTCTTAAAACCAGCAATAAGGAAATTACAGGCTAAGCATAATCCCCATAATGAATTAAGGCTGCTTTCACATACAGTTAATAAGGTTTGCTACAGCTAGTCTCACATGAAAAAAAAACCAACAAACCCTTTATCAGCCTCCTGGAGCTCCAAACGTGGCGAAAAGCAGACAGGGAGCAGACCTGGCTGACCTCCACAGACAACAGCAGTCTACAGTCTTTGCAAAGGTCCCATGGGCTTTTTGGCAGTCTTAAACCTATAGGCAGCTGCAAAGTAGACAGTATATACCATCTACTAGACCTCTCTGAATTTTCAGCTTGTCTCTTGGTAACTACTAGCTGCTGCTTTTCTAACTGTGCCTCCTCCTGAGCTCATCTCAGCTCTAAAGCAGCAGCAGACACAAAAAGCAAGGAGCCAGAATCTCATGAGTGAGGCAGACTGCAGGACACAGGATTATGACACAGTTAGGAAGAAGTCCGTGTACCTTAAAGAGGGATCAATGTCTTGGTTTTAAAGGGGTAAAAATGAAAGGAATGTGGGTATAATAAGGACAAAAATGATGGTAGAAAGGGTGTAATAAAGTAAGAAAATAGAGGCAAGAACAGCAGATACAAGGAGAGAACAGAAACTCCTGGAGTGCTGTGGATAAATCTTCAGTATCAGATTATCTTCTTTCTAACCCTTTTGAGAAGAGTACTAAGTGTATTCGTTTCACTATATTTGCAAATACCTTTATGCCAGATGCTACTCACAAGTACGAACACTCTTTGTAATGGTGTATTAATTCAAGTACAGTAACACGTTAAAGCTACTTTATATCCTGTCAATTTGAAGACCTGGCAGAAGAGTTCAGACAGGTCTGCATGCTTTCATATAGATGTTACTTTAGGGAATTGTTTGTAACAATTTTTTAACTCTGCTAACAACTCTACTTTGCCTCTTCCTATCTCAGAGGCAGACTTTTACCTCCCCCAGGCTCTAGCTGAATGATACCCTAGAGAAGTTGCAAAGTTTCCTTAGAGTTAGCTGAAGCTGAAAGGCTTTTTTTTTCTTGGTATGATGTTTTTAACTTTCTAGGCACTATGAGTACTTCCTATAATCCATAACAATGCCTTAAATGTCACCTCCCATCTAAGTCTTAAGTGTACTCAAATGACCTCATTAGTATAAATTGTTTAAAAAAAGAAAGAAAAAAAAGATGCATAGACAACTAATTTGCCTTGATGACCCTTCTTTATGCAGTAATGTATTTTATACTACTGAAGTTAAACAACTAAGAAGGATCAGGAAAAAAACATAACTGCTTATAAAATCATGAGAATGATGATGTAAACCAAGATCATCTAAAGTTTATTCAAGAGATGACTTAGGTATTTCAGGAGTCTAAGTACCACATGACTACCGTGACACTACGCCATCTATGTAGCAGCATCCTAGAGCAGTATAGCCCTTGCATGACAGCAGTTCAGGCTAAAAAAATTTAGCGGATTTCAGACATGAGGATCGAGAGAAACCAGTCAGCCAAGGCTTAAGGTGAAACATCCATCTAGCTACGACAGCAATACAGAGCAATAAATACATGCTCATCACTAAAGGATAGCAGCCATGTTCTTTGTTTCTTCTAAGTAGGAAAAAAAATTGATTTAGTGCATCACTTTGATCAGTGGCAAAACTGTGAAATTAATTCCAGCAAATGAAAGTACAAGGTGTATCATTTCAGAGGCTGTGTAAAAAAAATACTGTTTTAACAACTCTGGGGCAGACTTGTGAAAACTTCTGCCATACTGAGACAAGTGGTAAAAACATACTGTCTGTGAAAAAAAAATGTTTAAAGAATACTTACCTTGTCTGTTCTCCTGTGTAACATTAGTCATAGTTCCATCTTCAGTTAAGCCTTGTTCCAAATTTTCTAGTATCTGCAGTAAATTTTTTAAAGTAATCAACATAAATTTAAACAGCACTATATATTTAATGCAGACGATCTACAACTGACAGTCTATATGTAAACCAATTCAGGCAGGGATGCTTCACTGAGAAACAGTTCAAAACTACTGATTATTACCTTAGATCGACTGCACAAAATAAGAAAGCCGTTGTATGGCACAAGGATGTTAGGAGTTCAGGTTTATGATACTTACAGAACATTAAATGTCAGCACACTCTAGGGACATACACATTTTGTTGAGCAAAATATGAAACATGCTTCACCAGACAATGAATGTTCATGATCATAAAGAGAGTCAAACTGATTTTTCATAAAAAGCCACTGTCTCTTGACTCCCCCACCCTAAATATGGGCTGGGCTTTCACCCTTTCGTCTCCTCTTAGTTCTTCCTGCAATTTCCTTCTCAAAGTTTGGGTTTTATTGCTTCTTTTTATTTATTGCAGATTTTAAATCATGTAAATTGTTGAGTGAATGGAACATTCATTTTATTGGAAGAATGAAAATGCATAGTTAATAAAGCTTGTGACTTAAGCATTTTAAAAACATGCATGCAAGGTTCCATTTGAAAAGCAAGTCAACTTTGCTTTTTCTAATCCCATTACAGTTTCTCCAAATTCGTCTTCTGATTCCCACAGATCACTCCATTTTTCCTCTTACAGATTCATAGCTTTGGTTGTAAAAGAAATGCTTGAGATTCCCTTCAAAAAGACGTTAAGGATGCTTGCTCTTTGATCAGCCGCTGTGGTTAACTCATCAGGGAAATATAAGGCACTGCCTCTTCTGGGGACTAAGAGCACTTCTGAACACAGAGCCCTCAGCCTCTGTCAGTATAAGAAATAATTGTTTTTCCTACACCAGCAAAGCATTCCAATTGTGTTCAGTGCTTTATAAGCAAACACTTAAAAACAACACAAGGAATCCTCCAAAGCAAAGACAGGTAGAATTAACCTGTTCTCAGCCAATGAAGAGTAATTGGTACCTCCATGAAGCCAGTACATCTTAAGGTGGAAGGAATCGCCCTGTGAGATACCAAGCTTTTTTCACAGCCTAGAGTGAAAGCTTGAAGGCAGGTGCCATGAGTTTAGCTACCAGGAACTTAAGAGCAAGGAGACACATGATGAAATGACAGCAGTTACCACACGCCAGCTGAACCAGGGTAATTCTCCCGGTCAGAATTGTTAGCCCATCACAAATACAAGGTAATAGGATTTAGTGTAAACCTTGTCCACAGAGGGCTAGGTTAAGTTGCCTCACCTTGGTTTTTGAGAGGGTATAGGCAAACACCAGCAGATACTGCAGCTCATTTGATAGGTGGCAGTTTACGAGATCACAGTGGCATACCTGCGAGACTGAATCTCAGTCCCACTTTGAAAAGCAGTATAGCCACTTAGAAATAATTTAGAAACCAAAGCACCACATTTCAGTGTTAAATGCCAAGTGTATAATGAGGCATCTTGTCAGAGAAAAAAGAAAGAAAATTCTTCTCTCTCACATACCAAAACTACCTTATTGTCTTATTCTCTGTCCGATCTAAAAACTGTGATCTTTCTCTTCCCCTGAAAACTATCTATTGATCTTTTATCACTCTCAATAAGGCTTGAAGTTTGTATTCTTCCCTGGTCTAATCAACAAGGTGCCTTCATCAATGAAAGATGTTGTCTTTTTTAAAAGGCGATGAGTTTCTCTGAAAATGTGCTCATTAACATCACCAAAAGAGAAAGAATTAGGTATTAGCATAGAATTACAGTATTACATTAATCATTACTTGGGGACTTCTAGCTGTCACCTCAAGCTCAACATAATTAAAACAGAACTCAGTGCTGACTTGAGGCTAATTACTTTATTCCCTCGGTTTATCTCATTTTGCCCTTCTGAATTATAGGAACATCACCTACAATTTTTCAGTATTTGGGCATTTCCCCAGTTTTCCAAGAATTGTTTAACAATAACATTAATGATTAAGGTAGTTCCTCAGTGTAAGCTACCTGGGTTAGTTTACGTGAAATGTTTAATTTTAGCAAATTCCCTCATTCTACTTTTCTACAGGTGGTAAACTGTTTATTCTGACAATATTACACTTGATAGTTCCAAACCATTCTATTATAAAGAGATATATGATTGAACATTTCTATTTACTTTAAACCTCAGTTTTACACATGACCTATGTTTTTTCACGATTTAAGTACTTATAAACGCACACCCATTAGTTGCACTGGCCAGTAATACTTCACTGAGTCTTCTGTTTCATTCCCTATCCATCGCCTGTATACTCTAATTACTAACCTATGCACACCCTCATTTGCATTCCTAGTTTCCTATCCTCACATATCTCTGTTTAATACTTTTTTTCTTCTTCCACAACTTCTCATCAGCATTAGCTTCTTACGCAAAATAACTTTTTTTGGTGCTTCTGGAATTGTGTCTTTTTGGGCACTCAGACTGGTGTGGATCGTTATCATTTCTACAAACTCATCAAACAAGGTGTCAAGACAAATACCCCTAGACTGAAGTAACAAATAAGAAACAAAACACTTATGAGACCTTAGTAACTGAGCCAGAATGGGAAGCTGAATGAAAATAAAACCCAAAACCAATCAGTAGATAAGAGACCAAAAAGTTCAGCAATTTGGAAGTAAAACACAAGAGCAGGAAATAGGAAGATTGTGTATGGAAGGTCCAGGGAGAAATATAACTACTCATGAAGGAGAGTGGTGGAACTACAGAGGGAGTGGTTGATGGACAAATGGCACAAAGTATTTTTGAGAAGTTTTGCAGTGGTAACACTTGCAGAAGCTTTTTCAGGAAGCAAGACTGTTAACCCACTTGCCACTGCCCTACCCACCCGGTAGAAGAGCCCAGTACAGCTTTGCCACTTGAAGGATTAGGGTTAAAAAGTGAAATATGCTGCACTATGAGATGTGTACATTTCCAGGAGCTCTCCATCAATCAGCTAGGAAGCTCTGGCACAAAAAAGGGAGGAGTTTAGATTAAGCCTGACTGTTGTTTTTTTCAAATCTTGGTCTCTAGGTAAGCATTTATTAGCATGTCCTCAGGATTATTAGCACTAAAGTGATCACGCCTTATTAGCACCAAAGTGATCACATGTTTTTAAATGAATACTTGAACAGAATGATTTAAATTACTGTTGTTACTCTTACTGCTTGGCTGTTTAGAGACCATTTATTCCAAGGTGGACTTATAAGGGCAGCAACTCACTGAGGCAATTCATGTTGGGAAGACCAGCAATAATACAAAGACAGTAACAATTTCATTGCATTCCTCCCCCAAGCCATAGTGCGCATTTGGCACTACAGGTTTTTTCTTTCCCAAATATTGTGCCTATAGATGGAGATGTAAAATATCCAATCAAATATTGATTACAAATTTACAGGAATACTGGAAAAGGTAAAAACATTATTACCTATACAGAGAAAATGAAAATTATGTTTTTGCACTCAACCTCCAATCCTGCTTCAGGTAGCAGAAATACGAATGTAGATGGGGGTTGAACAGACCGAGTTACCAAAACAGGGATGAAGTAAGTATGGCTAGATCTTTAAGTAGAATGCTTAATCCAAAGTTGACAAGTGTCTGTAGAATGTGTACAACAAAAAGCAAGAGGGAACTTAGCAGGTTAAAAGGAAGTATCAGACAGGGAAAAAAACCCACAATTACATTAAGATAGAGAAACAAAATAGAAGGACAAATTTTCTTATGACAAGAATGCATTAGCATTAGCCAGGAATAGCTTCTCAGGGGATGTGGCCTCAGCTCCATAGGCAGGCTCATTAAAAACTAGAAAACAACCTTGTGTTGCAGAGAGACAGACTAGGTGAGCTAACAGGTCTTTTCTCACTTCTAGCTTTTATGACTCGAAGATCATCTCATTTACATAATAACTATTCGTATGCCCTTCTGTAAATATGGATGACTGAAGATTATTTTTCCACTTTTTAAAATAGAGAAGTAAAACACTAGAGGCTTTTTGTTGAAAGCTCTCCAATTACTTCTGTTATAACGCAAATAGTTCCCAAGTGTCATATACAAATATTAAGACCATTGAGAGAATACCTCCTTTATGTTATTTTTTGGTTATGCCATGGGTTTTCAAAAGTATTACGAACTCTATTATTGAACATTCCAGGTGAGATTGAGATTAGACTAATAGCATTCTATACAGAAATCACAACATATCTAAACCATGTTTCCTGTTGGCTAACCCTGACTTCAAATGGTTAAATTATGACCAATTTACACCTATCTTTTAAAAACGCATTTATCTTTACACGCTGGTTTTTTTCCACACTCTTGTTGTTTCTACAGTTGTCTTTTAATTGTTCCAAAAGACAAGGTATTTAATTGAATGCAAAAAAATAATTTGCAATGAGGTGTCTAGAATAACCAATCAGAAATACTCCCTTGAGAAGGATGGTTTTATTTATCTGTATGTAGATTTCTGTGTACTGTACTTTAAAAAGGAGCATCCATCAGCAGAGAAAATGGTTTGTATCCTAGTTCTAGTGGCTATTGTATCCTAGTTCTAGTGGAAGCTGTCAGAAGCAAAGGGAGATAGCTCTCTTTCTGACTGCGGCTGGAACACACTCACCCACGAGAAACTGCAATTTCAGACAGAGGAAGAGATGGCAACCTGTGAACCAGCAAGTGCAGAGAACAGTGGATTCCTCAGAAGAGCTACTGGAAGATGTACAGCCAGCCTCAGAGCAGGGCACTAGGGATCACATAGAATTTATGGTGACCTAGTCCACTAGTTGTTGATGGAGTGAGAACATGAGTAAACAGAACTGTTCTTCAGGAACATACGGGCAGGGAAATACGTCTATATTAATTTATGAATCTCTTTTATTTCTATTTCATCTCCGCCAGCCCATCCAGTTTCCCTTATTTAATAATAAAATAATCTGCCTAGTGCATGTTCATACAAAATCTTGTATTACAGTTTAAAAGCTTCCTTGGCACGCTGGATAGGCTCTAAGGATATGCACATCAAGGGAAAGAATGCAGGCAGAGTCTCCTCAGGATTGTAGGTGACTTAAAGGCCTTGTAAAGAAGGGAGTTAATGTCCTTTTCTTTCATTGAGTGATATCCTTTAATCTGTGGATAATCACTGCTGATCACACTGTAACTGAGATATGGCCATTTCAGTGAAGTTAGCCAGACGCCTGATGCTCAGCAATTACTTCTTTGTTCACATTTACACAATTTTCTCTCTCCGTTACAGATAAAGGAACTTAGAAACCAGGCAAGTTTTTGAAATCTAGTGGCACCATCATGACTGAGGTGAGACAATGCAGCACAATACCAGATCACATAAAACCAATATACAAAACAGCTGATCTGCTGCAGACTCGGGTAGGCACACGTCAGTAGCAGCACTGTGAAACCTGCAACAGTGGAGCATGGCATTTCCTGAAAGAAATTACTTCAAATTGAGGAGGACTGTTTATGAAGGAAAAGGCTGGAGAGAACAGCCTGCCAGTAATATTATTAGATGAGATGGTCATGAACGGGTAACAGCACTTCTTGGCCAAATTACATACCTCACTCAATGCTTTCCAAACCCATTCTTTCCAACTCTAACTTAAACCTTTCATCTTTTTCTCTCATAATACAAGGGCTGGATTTTTTACCATAAACATTTGGTTATCCTAGTCACTATGTGCTAGAAGAAAGTTGATCTTATATACGCAAGATCAACATAGTTATTGGCAATTATCGAACCCCTTCAATTCTGTTATGTGAGCTATTTTCAGGTGTAAATATAGGAAACTTCCAACTATCCAAGGGATACTGAAAATAAAAAATAACCACATGTATTTATCCTGGATACAGTTTTGACCTTTCAAGTGTCACAGATAAAACAATAACGCTGCATTTCTTCTAGAGTTTACCACAATGTAACATTCATAGTCACTGCTGCATTACACTACTCCGGAAAGATTTCTGTAAAAACACCTAAGGATTAATGCTTAATGGTCAGGGTGTTGTGTTTAGTGGACAAGGTTAGTGCTCACAACACCATCACTCCAACTTCAGCACCAACAAATGCCATGTTACAATTTAGGCCATATTTTCTACTATAGTAATCGATGAAACAAAACAAAAAACCTCAAAACAAAATCAGCAGCTTGTATTTATATTCCCAAGTGACTGTTGTTTCCAAAGCCAGCTATTCAGACTATTTCTGAAGGATCAAGACTGTTTTTGAAGGATGAAGATCATTAACAAATGTGTTTTGAGCTAGCGGGATGGAGCTGCATGAGTGAAGAAAACTCTCCTACTTGCCCTCAAACACATCTGCTTACTGGCTGGCAAAAGCATGAAAGCAAGAGAACTATGTTATCTACTCTTCAACTCACTTTAGTCAGAGCTACCACAGAGAAGAGAAGGATGTATCCTAAAATGGAAGAGGCACTTTATTACTTTTATTAGCGAGTTCCTTATTTGTATCAAGATGGAGTAAAAAATAAAGTCATCGTTGAAATTTAATGTTCTTCATTAGGACAATAAAATCTATTTCTTAAACATTAAGAAATTATTAGTGCATAGAGGAGCTGTTACCTTGGTGCAGATTATCTTCATACTATGCAGTCGGTCAAGTGTTTCCTGAGGATTACCTAGGTACTGAGGAAGTTCAGCATGTAAAATCCTCATGGAGAAAGGAACCATGGAACCTAGAAACATAATTTTATTTAAGCGCTTGCTATAATGGTCAGTTTGCAATTTACCTACATTGCACAAGGTATTTCTCTCTAGTGTCTACCTTCATATCTTTTTCTTCTCCTGATAAAAATAGGTGAGAAAATAGCCAACTTTTTCTCAGCTATATCATGTGACATATTGTAAAATGTTTTAAATAAACACATATGCAACCATAATCAAGAAAGGAAGAAGGTGCACCTCATTAGAATTTTCAAAACCAAGCTGTGCATCAAAGTACAACGTATTGTTAAAGATTTTTATAAACTAATTAAAATCAAGGATTAAAAAAAAAGTTTACTCAAGTTGCAGCTACAATATTACTCCTAACATTTGATAATACACATATTTTACAATCATTGCAGAAGAAATAAGATTAAATTATTGGCCTTAAAAGTATGCTTGTGAAAATGTTACATAACCAGGGCATGCAAAACCACTTCTATATAATCCTTTTCCAAATAAGGTTGATATGAAAGGCCGCTATATTACAGATGAAAAATGTCAGAAAACCAACAGGAGTAAAAAAATATAAAAAATGGTATTGGAAGAACAAAAATAATACTATAATAGACACATTAGATATAAAAATATATCAAGTCCTCTGGGAAATTAAATATATTACAAAATATTCTGTTTCTTTTTTCTATTAATATCCATAGGTTTGTGTAAGGTTCTGGGTCCTTTATGCTGAGGAGAGATGATTACATTGCTCTGAAGATGACTTTTAGTCTCATTTTTACTTCACTAACACTAGTGCTTTCAAAAAGAGTTACTAAATTACTCTATACTGTGAGACTGACTCTTCATAAGATGGTGTATTTTGTGTATTTTCTGGTTTATAGAAAACATCAATAGGAAAAAAAATTAGGCAGTATTTGGGAAGACAAAAAGAAATTTCTTCCTTTTCACATCAGTTTACTTTTATCTTTATTACTATAATATTTACCAAAGTTCATAAGCATCCTGGCTGACTTCAAGGGCAGTTTCAGGAGCTTTAGGGAACCCTAGTGGGTGCAACATCTTGCTTTCAGATAACTGCATGTTCCGATTCACGGAAACTAATATTTAACATAAACTAAATGCTACTATTAAAAACAAATCAGAACTAGCATGATGGGGCAACAGGCCCTGCAAAACACTGTGAAACAAGTTCCAGTATTCTCATACAACACATTCACTTATTTTGGATGTATTCTAAGGGGAATTTCCTCTCAAGGAAGCTCTTGCCCCATCTTTTCTCAAAAATAGGACTCGGATGCTTTTTAGAAAGATTTTTGCACCTGTTCTTAACAAGCTTTTATGTCACAGAGTTAAATGCTACATACAATGAGTCACTGCCTCTAGACAGTTTTACGGGTTGACAAAATTGTAATCACAAAACTCACTAAATATGACCTTCAGAGTAAGCCACTTAGTTCTACATAAATTCTCTTTTGCCAGTGCTAACTATTCCCCACGGCTTCTGTGACCGTTGTGTTCCCATAACGGATGTGCACACGAGTTCCATGCATCATCACATGTGGAACAGAGATTAAGAAAACAAAACTGCCTTTGAAATTCTGTTAAGAGAAGTATAAAAGTTTATGCAAAAGATGTGGAATCTTTTTTGTATGTATCCTGACTAGTGCCTAGTACAAGTGAAGATAGTGTCAGAGTGTGTGGGGTGAACAACAAAAGGAAGGCAAAAATAATTTAAAAGTAAATACTGCACCCAAACACCACAGAAAAAATTCCTTTGTAGACACGTTGCGAACTTAAGAACTTGCACTACAAACATGACCTGTGGCTGGTTCCATCTCTACCATCCCTCCGGTAAACAGGTTCTAACTCTACCATCCAATGGTAATTCTGCCAAAAAAAGCAGTGCCTAAAACCAGCTAGTTTGCTATTGTTCTTTCAGAAGAAGTAGTCTTAATGTATTGCTAATACATGAATCATGCACCTACTGCAGGTGAATCTTCAACAAGATTTCTGAGGTGAAGGTAAAAACAAAGAGTTTTGTACAACAGTAAAGCTTTAGAAAATCTGAGATATAAACCAAAAGAAATTTAAAGTTTTAGCAACATATTGGTTAATGACAGTGCTCTAGCATTTTCAATTCTGAACAAGTTTGTATCATTACATTATCTTGTAAAATGCGGCAAAGGTCAGCTCAATAAATCCTCATAAAGAAAATCTGAATTGGTAACAGAAGAGCTCAACGTACAGATAAACAGGTACTTAATGGAGCACAGATGAAATATTTCACGTTGTCCACTTTTATAAAATTTATATAATGTTTTGTAAAACACTTTTTAGGACTGCATATTTTGTAAAGTATTGATCTTATATGTTACTGACTTAAAGGCACACTATTATGGTCCACGCGAAGGGAAGGAATAACCCATTACCAATCTACATCATCAGAAGCAGTGTCACAGGATGTCAGAATGATGAATGCAACTCCAGGACAACTTAGACTCCGTAAGAATCTGATTTATTTCCTATCACAACTAAGACCTCAGTTGTAATAGGCATTCAGAACTATATTACATCAAAAAGTACTTTATTAATGTATAATTTCTCAACCCCTTAGTATTTCCTTCATAGCATCTGACCAAAAACCATTCCAGTGTGATCCTCAGTAGGTACGTCAAGTGTGATGACAGATCTCCCAAACGAAACCAGAAGGAAGCTGGTCCTCCGTGTAGGAGTAGTCAGTCTTATGGCCTTTCAAGCCAGAATTATATTAGTATTTCACACAGGAGGATCTGAAATTCTAGCATCTGTTTCTTCTCCTTCTTTTTGAAACTCATGACAATTAGTATCCTGCAAGAAGTTTTACTGTAAGCAACCAGCAAATCCATCCAGTTATTTCTGTTACTTACTGCTTATTAAATAGGCTGTTAACTTTATTTAAAATCTCAGAAACACCGTGTCTGCCGTCTCCCTTGGCTTCCTTGTAATCCTTCTGAATAGCAGAAGATTTTTTTATTTTTTGAAGAAAGCATAAAACTGTATGTGTGCTCTCACACAAGTGGGATAACTGGGGAAAACAAAGGAGAAAATAAACAAGCTTTTACCACTGGTAAGGCTGTCTTACCACTCCACGTCAAAAGTATTTTTTAACTTGAAGTCAAATCAGATGAGCAAATTGCTCATAAAAAACCTGTAGCACTTATCCGAGCTACTCATCCAAATAAATTTCTTAAATACTCTTGGTTTTTTTGGTTAAGTAGATTTTCCCAGATATGTTCCTCTCTCCAAGTAAGCTTCTTTTTAGTTAAATGATATGAGATACAGATAATATCTCTAATTCAGTTCCTACATTAATAAACTGATTTTTCTAGTAAAAAAAAATCAACATAAATTTATTTTAGATTTGATACAGCATGAGTGCTACTTATATAAAGTGCTAATACATTTTACACGCACTTCTTGGGACGAAATAAACAGCATTAATAGAAAATGCATGCGAAGAGATCTGTTCACCAAAAGAATTCTATAACTCCTGGTGAACAGTTGTAATCTGAATCTATAATTTTCTCAATCTAAGAAAATGGAGCTATAATCTTTGAACTTGTCTGAAAAAAAAAAAAAAGACGACAAGAGCAAGCCTGAGAGAAGCATCAGCAAGTTACTAAAAATGTTTTCACAGGGTGGATGGTAATGAACCTTTGTTTTCATGGGACTCAACAAGGTGACCTGTGTGTGTACCATGGTGGAAGAGAACATTGTGAAGGTAATGGGTTTGAAATGCAGCCCAGCACGGGACGAAGAGGAGATGAAAGAGGCAAAGGCAAACCTTAATATGGCTCTTGCGGAACTTCTTCAAAGTCACATCAGTTGACTGATGAAAATGTAAAGAGCAAAAAATAAGAGAATCACAGAAATTGCTGATTTGAACAGTTAACTCTGAGCTCACTAAGAATTTTGGTCTGAACCACAGGATGTGGATTTGTTGTTCTGATGTCACCACATCACGTTGCATCAAAGGCTTGTCATTCAGCCTTTTTCTGCTGAAAGAACAACAGTGCAGAAGAGCCCATTCCTGTTGTTAGAAACTGCATACAAGTCTACAAAAACACAGCTTAAGCTCTGTCTTGCAAGACAAAGAAGTTCAGCCTTCTGATAAGCATTCCTTAGCATTTTAATATGAAGATGGCAACAACTGAAAAAGAGTTGAGGCCTAAAAAAGGCATGTCTGAGATTTTTGAAAATTAAGGTGTTTTCACATTCTAGGTTAACAAGAAAACAACTGGGAATAGGTAAATGACATTTGAAGATGACTCTAGTAAATCAACAATAATACTGTTATGAGGGTCGGAGAGACATGTTGTAGAATTCAAGATTCTAAAATTTAATTAGAAAGCAGATTAACAACAGGGGAAAAAAAACCCTGTACTTGCCTCAATAAACACAGTTACACTGAGGAAAAAGAAAAACCCAAGAAAGTAAGATTGACTACATTAATGCTAAACTGTAACAGAAATACATGTGCTTGTTAGATCAAGAATGTCATTATATTGTTAGCCCACACATTTAAGGCAGACAGCATAACACACTTTTCTTTGTAATGATTGCCTATACCAGAGCAAGTATATCCCACTTGGGATAAGAGAATTTTATATAACACTGGATTTTGGCATTTGCTATCTTTTGCAAAACTGTTTGGAATCAAACCCAAGTCCTCTATTATATTTCACTCAGTAACAAATTTAACAAGGTAACATGTCAAGGAAATATTTAAAACAAAATATTTAAAATGTTTACTTAAGAACACAGGAGAATGGCTTTTGCTCTCTACCTCATGCTTTGGATTTCTAAAGAAGTAATGCCCTCTTACACAGCAAAACCATGTCAGCTAAGCTTAGACAATTTCAACAAAAGGCACTACCCTACAATTACCTAGGTACTCGAATTTTATTTCTGAGTTAAATAAATCTTATTATAGCTTGATGTTTTACAGTTGACCTATGTTGCTTCTCTTTAGGGGTTTCATAATTTTATCTATAAAGAATTCATTGTGGAAAAACGGTTGAAGACAATTCTTTTCTTAGCTATCACTTTTAAACATAGTGGAGACTTTTCAAAGAATATGATCTTTGATTGTCACTTTGGCATGAATTAATCTCATTCATATATATTATTATCAGCACAAGAAAGGCAAAACTAAAAAGTGAAAAAAGGTCTGCTGAAAGGAAAATGGATACTCCAAAAATATGGGAACAGATGGGAAAAAATATTAGAATAAGGCAGAATATTCTAAGACCACAGATTTCAATTTCTATTTCTTTATGAACAGCTGCACATTTTCATAACTGTCATAATATGAACATCACCTCATGTCAATCAAATTCAAACTGCAGCCCTCGTGTGCAGCCCTTTTAGAGCAGAAAAAAGAGGACTCCAATGGATAGCCATTTTATCTTCATGTTTTCTTATTGCAACATCAGCAACCAGAAATCCTTTCTGACCTGTCTTCTACAGCTTATTCAGTAAATCTTAAATACCAAAAAGAAGCAGAGGGGCAAATGATCATTTGCTGGAAATATAAAGCGGGCTCTTATGACGGAAAAAAAACCCCAAACAAAGAAACAAACCCTTCCCTTCACAGTGTAAAAGAAAAAAAAAACAACCAGAAAATTCAGTTTCAGAAAGACATTTTGCTTTATACATACATATACAGAGATATATATTCATGCATCCATATGCACATACACACTTTTACATCCTTCATTTGTATAATTTATACAAAGACTTATAAAAGTGATGATGTAGTAACCTTGAATCCTATTCTCACTGACTATTGAAAGTATACTTAAAAAAATCCAGATTCAGACTAGTTTCCAAGCTTTTGTTTGTTATTTTCATTGCAGAGAAACTGAAGACGACATAGGAGCCTAAGTATTTGCAACCATTGAGAGAAAATGTTTTGAGAATTTTATCTGAAAATGCATGTTTCCATATACTTAATTTAATTGCACATGACCTAAGAACATAGATATTCTGAATTAAGATTTGGTTTTGAAAGATTTAAAAAATACTTTCTCAGTAATCTGGAGTTGTTTGCACTGAAGCAAGGAGAACATAAGAAAAAGAATGCAGAAAAACCCAGCAACAATTTCTCTACCACAAAGAGATCACCATAAAATTTATCTACTGATAACTGCAGTAAGGCAGAATTTAGAAGTTACTTACTTGCTTACTTTTAAGAAATACTACATAAGGTTGGAACTGTCTACAGTACGACTATGCAGCCTTGGGAAATAAAGCACAATTAAATATTTTAGCAGCACTCTACCTGCTATATTTGTTACCACAAGTCAGTATTTGTGGTAACATATGAGAAAACCAATACCACATATAACAATAACCAGAGTCTTTTTTTCCTTGTTTTCCTGAAAAAATTTTTAACAGACAGGAGCACTCTATATGCTACAACTTCTTTAGTCTGTGCATTTCTTCTCTTCTCTCTTTTTTTACCTCGATTACTCCCTTTTGCCTCCCTATCCACCACAATTATTTTTCTTTTTTCCCCACACCAATTCCCATTTTGCTACAGTTCTCCCACTAACCAAAAGTTGATGAAAAAAAGGGGGTATTTCACTTATAGCACCATCCAAAAACTTGATGAGAAAGAAGAAACGGAAGCTTCAGCAAGGCTGCCTTCTACTAGTATAGACAGGTGGGAGAGAAGAGAAAAAGAAAGGAAGACAGTAAACTCAAAATGGCTGTAGTGGCATCCCTACATTTACTCTGAAAGCATTTAAGAGATAACTGTGCCAATTCGTGCCTGTCCTTCCTTATAGCATAGGCTGATATTCTGGAACAGGACCAGGCTTTAGAGAGCAGATAGACCTTGGAGCTGTACAAGTCCTGCTCTAAACATAGTCCAAATACCTGAAAAATACGTTCTGCTGGTATTATAGAAAAATTCCAGATGAGTGTTTTCACAGTAAGTGCAGTGTCTCTGCATGAACAGACATAAGACAATTTTCCTGTTACATCTTTTGCTATTTAATTAGCCTATTAAATATAATAATAGTTTATTACATTTCACCTTAGATATCAGCACTGAAAACCTGTTTACAACATGGGCTTGAATTACAGTTCTAGACATGTATGATAAGATTAATTTAGGGAGATCTGAATTTCAAAACTGAATAAAAGCAACAAATCACGTGCACTGCTTGAGTAAATAAGGACACATAAAAAAAAGAAACTCACATAGCCAACTATTTCTTGTATCAATTTTTTCATGTATTTCTGCTAAAACTCCTAACTACAGTGGACATAAGTAGTAAGGGCATAAATGTAATACAGTGAAATACACTAAAACAATAATTGTGATGTCTAGACTCACATTACTTTGAGAGAGATACATACTTTATATATACGTAATATATAAAACATCACTATCCATCCGAAAGTGTCAGCCTATCGCAGCACACAGCAGCGTAGCCCTATGGCAGTAACAGAGTCACGCTTTAAAAACCTATGTTTGAATTAGTAATTCCCATGAATTAGTTCATGGGAAGGTGTACAGTATGAAATCAGTTTCTAGAGTACATACAACTAAATATTTAACAATATGTTCCTTATTTAGGCACCTTCACCAGACAACAGAAGACTAATTTCATGGTAGAGCAATACAGAAATGTTGTATCATCACAGGGAGAATGAAAAGGGGAAAGGGAAAAAAAAACAAACCACTCCTATACATATAAACCTCTGGTCAGGGAAATAAAAGTCCTCTTTTTCACTTGTGCACGGTTTGTTTTGTTTTTTTTTTTTTCCCTTTGTAATTCAAAATAAATCATTCACAATTATGGTAGCTTTAGAACACTGATTTTGACAATGTTAACTTTTCTGTAACTTACTGGCCTGTTAAGCAGAAACAAGACCAAATTATCTCATAAAAGGATGAAATAGCATTTTAATGTTCCATTGTAATTGTTGGCTCTCACTCTCTCGGAAGCAGGCAGACATTACATTGGAAAGGATATCTCAGGTTAGCTGACCAATCACGAGAGCGTTTATGAGTGTCATGAGTAACACAGAAACAAACAATACAAAGAAGTAGGTCAGACTGTGTAAATACAAAGACAAACCCCCAAAAAAGACAAATCCTGAAATCCCTTAGTCATGAAAATGATGACAAAAATTCAGCCTTATATATCGCACAGAATACAAGCCGGAAGCAATCTGGAACACAGTTCCTAACCTAAGTACCCACCTATTACAAAACAAGAACATTACATATAAAATAAGGACCTTTCGGCTTATCTCCATAGATGAATTTACAAGAAATCATTCTGTAACTGAAAAATGTTAAGATTTCACTACAAAACGAGAATGATTTGCTCTCTGCCTCATATCAAACAGGAATGGTCAAAAAGTAATTTAACTAATTTCACTGGATGATACAAGGATACCAGTAGATTCCACCTCTCCCCAGGTGGTACACACCTACAGGCAATGGAGATGATGGAAGAGAGAGACCACAGAAACCAGAAAAGGAAGATTTCAGAATGATTAGATCTTACAGCCATTATGAAGACAACAGTCATGGGATCCATGCACAGCATGGCTGAAAATGCCATATAAAATCTCAGGATGAAACAGGTATTTGTAGTGTTATCAAA
>NW_010424861.1:53090-62444 GCF_000710305.1 Buceros rhinoceros silvestris
AGAGCCTTGGGAGAGCTTCAGAGGAAAATTAAGAGGACCGTGTTGGCAACATTAAGTTAAATTAATGGAAAAAACATCTTCCACTCCTCATTTACTTGGTATTTAAATTCTTTGAGGTATATTTCTCAGATTAATGGATGAGGGACTATACTCACTGTATATAAACTTTCCTTACTTCAAGCATACGAAACATGTAACTTTCTAAATTACCATGTTCCTCATTATGAATATTTTGAATACAAAGAAATTATGCAAAATATTGTATGTACTACAATTACTGTTTACATTATTTATATCTATACTCTTATATCTTAAATTGATTTTTAAGAGCTTACTCCATTTATGTACCATGAATCAAAATTAAAATGTTGAAATAAAAACTCTTCCTTTTATGCTTGTTACACCACAAAATGATATGTAAAATTACCAAACAGCAGTGGATTGTGGACTCATACTAATTAATTTAAAGCAAAATTATGAATGATTTATATCTATTTTGTAATCTAAATTAGCTGGGTAACAATGCATATATACCAAATTTCTTTATCCATAAGCCAGCACTGTATAGTTTATTGCCAGGCAGAAGAGAATTGCTTGTTCTTTCCCACATCCCTACAAATAGCATCTCTCTCTCTCTCTCCTCGAAACTACATAAGGAAGGTTTGATAGCTGTTCTCATATCTTTATCACATTGTATTTATGAGATATCTACAGGTCAGCTGCATCCAACCTTGATCTTATTTTCCTTACAGATGATCAGATTATGGTCCCAGTTGGTATGTTCAACTGTTAAAAATGAACTGAGGCATGTAATAATGAAATAGAATATATTCCTTCTGCTCACATTTTTACCATAGCTATCCTCACATTTTGTATGAAATAACTGTAGTTTTTGAATGGTTGCTGCAAAGACAGTTTGGATCTGAAGTTCAGTCACAGAATAGGTGCCAGACTGTCCAGAACTGCTGCTACCTATATGCTCTGTGGCATGCGGACTCAAATGCCTCAGATATTGACATGACCTGAAAAGATTTTTTTCTCAGGCAAAAAAGTAACTTATTTTTATTATTGAAAAATAAGTGGAAACATACATATGGCCTGGGGAAGAACATTTCTCCTGTGGAGCACTGCATCATATCCAAAACTGTCAAAATATAACCAGATCCAAAAAGTTGTCTAACCTGATGACCAAAACCTCTTTCACTCTTAAAAATAACTGTTCTTTCGCAGTGGACTGAGTATGTTCAAGGAAAAACAGGCAATTTTTGGCTGTGATTGCCTGAAAGATGATGGCTCAAGTCAGAAGGACATGTTCCAGGCAGACCACAGTGGCCTTGCTGGGCTATAACTGACCTTTGCATCACTAAAACAGATGAAACAATCTTCTGCAAAAGACCCTGAACTTTCTTGACACCACCTTCCCTTCCTCAACAACCTTAAAATCTCAGTATCTTTCCATTTTAGCCCATTGAGACTACCACCATCTTACGTAAAATGGGTTGTATTTTTTCAGAGTTGCTATTACAACCGTTACTGTCAAGCATCTTATTAGACATTCTGGTTCAAGTATGAAAGCCAAAGAACAATAAGATCCCTCAACAGTCTACTTGCATTAGTTATTTATTTCTAAATAATAGATTTATTACAAATAAAATTTCAAAATAGTCTGAACAGGAGTGAAATTGCTCTTAAAAAATAGCATTTTTTCAAATTCAGATTTCTGGAGGACTAGAATATTTTGGGTAGTGGAACTATTTGGTCAACCTCTGGGCTACTAGGAGCAGTGGGAAGTACTGCATGTATAACTTGGGATAAAACGCTTATAAAGAATAGAGTCTGGTCGTGTCTTTTTTTCCTCTTTAACAACAGGATACATAGTAAACTATTGCTTTTTATTTAGTTTCAGTTACTTGGCAAATAATATTATATTTAACCAGTTTGGGGTTTTATTAAGGAAAATTATCAAATTAGCTCTAAACTTAATTTTTTCTTTTTTAAAATCCTAGAAACCAGAAAACCTTACAAAATAACACCTACATGCGCACAGACACGTGAGTCTTAAAAATAGCACATTGATAACACTGGATGAACTTAAGCGGAAAAGCTTAAAGATTCCTGTTTCACAAACTGTATCATCACCTTTCACAGCCTAAATTTTGGGTTTGTTAAATTTCAATACCCTAAAACTAAACTACTTTACTATATTTACTTGTTAAAAATATTCCTCTTTCAAATCAATGCTGTAGCAGCATCATGAAATACATTGCCTACCTATATTGTGATGAAACATTTTTATGCCTTATTGGTATTCCTTCTTGCTACCACCATAATTTAAACAACACTTTAACATAGTCATTAATTATGTTCTTCTGGGGGAAAAAAAAAAAAAGAAATAATCCAAACTTCACCAATGTGTTAGAATTGAGAAACCCCTTGAATTAATTATTTTATAATGACTGGCAAAAATAAAAAGTATTTTATAAATAAAGTATCTCACCTTTTCGTCCAGGATATACATGAGGATAATATTCATAATAAAGATCAGGTTGGTCTAAATTTCCAAAAGTTTCAAATTCCATTTCTGCATTTTGGAACAGATTCAGTTTTACCAGCAGTGCTAGTCTCACAAACCACAGCTAAAAATTAATTCATATATAAAAAAAAGGAAAAGACAAGGTCTGTTAATAGCTTCAATCGCAAGCCACATCCAAGTACAATTCCAGCTTTCTAAGTTTTTCTGATAAAGTTACTCAACTTTTTATAAGAGTTTATATGTTACTTACTGACAAGAATCAGGATTTATAATTCCATGCTCTTTCAAAGCATACTTTCACTAAGATCAGTAAAACAAAACACACAGAGATGATCTTTCAATTGTTTGTAAAGGAACTGAGATTTTGAAGAAGTTTAAAAAACAGCCTCCTTAAAAATTATCTCTCTTTAAATTGACTTAGCATGTACGAATTATCCAGCTGGTTTTTAACTGTTTTTCCAATTTTATGCAATTCTTAAAATCTGTTATGATTTTGGTGAAATTCCATAGGCTTTATAGTTATTAGGGCCAGAAGCATGTGTTGTCATTTGATTACATTTGTTCAGTAAAACATTTGTAATGTTTCACAAACCTTTATTAATTTGAGGTTTTATTTTCCTATCATCATGAAACATACTTCTAACGTTTGAAACATTACTACTAAATTCACAGTCTAGATTGTAACCATGAACCTTAGCACAGTGAGTCTTCCAAGATGGCAAATCATGTTTCTTTTAGTTACTGTGATTACAAACACACAGTTGAGATAGAATTTTACTTTAAAAAATATTTTGTTCTAAATGAGGACCTACTTTACATAAGCAAACAAGAAAAGTGACTTGCTACAATGCTTTAAACCTCAGTTTTTAGATAACAATTAGGAAAAGAAGTTTGGAAAAAATGCCACTTGTTGGAAAAAACTTACAAGGGTGTATCTTGAAACATACCTGTAATGAATCTGTTGTATGGTTAGTAGGTAGTCCACTTTTTTTATAGCCTTGACCATGTGCAGTTAGAAGCCGCCCACACAAGTCAACTGCTGCCCTCCAGTTTTTACTGCTCTGTGAAGAAAAAAAAGAATAAGTAGCAAAATCATAAAGCCCCTAAAAAACATACAGGTGCTTGTTTTTTCTGAAGCAGCTACATGTACACATCAGTAATAATAACAAGGTCAGGAGAGCTGGCTGGTGAGAAGCAGTATGTCATTTGTCAAAGCGGTACATCTAAATAGGCAAAAAGTGAAATCAAGCTTTAATAATCAGATCACTACAACAAAAGAATATACCACACCATATGGAACTCTAAACTTAAAGTTGTATCATGTTTGCTAATATACTTGAATATACTCTAATATTCACAATTTGTTTTCTCCTCAAAAGGAGAAAAAAATTGCCAGTTGTATTTAAATAATCACATCCAAGTTACTCTGCATTTATAATGCATTTTACACGTACGCCTCCATCACCAACTTCAGTATTTCAGATTATAAACACAGTTCATTTAATGAAAATTGACTTTCCAACATTGCACATAATGCTATCAATTAACAACAAAGAACAAGAAACAATACAATGAATAGAATGATAAAGTCAGAACAGTAACAATTGTTTCACCTATAAAAAGTAAGCATCTAAATTTTCACTGCACGGCTAACTTAAAATACTCT
Organism: Buceros rhinoceros silvestris; assembly: GCF_000710305.1. Taxonomy (NCBI): domain Eukaryota; kingdom Metazoa; phylum Chordata; class Aves; order Bucerotiformes; family Bucerotidae; genus Buceros; species Buceros rhinoceros. The sequence continues at coordinate 57,290 of NW_010424861.1, forward strand.
TAAACATATTTATTATTCATAAAACAAAATAATTCCTAGTTAGACATGTCAATCTGTCTTGTCACACTGTCATCCTATTAATGTTTCTGCCTTGTATATGCTAACGCAGCCATGTACATAGCTAACACCACCAAAACCTTAAAACACAGACCAGTGCTTCACAGGTTTTAAGTTATCATTCTCTTCTATCAGACAGAAGAGTTTTTCAAGAGACATGCATCCAGCAGGTCATTATAAAACGAATACATCTTCTTCCTGAAAGTAATCTTTTTTCAAATAGTTTCTTGAATATATTTTTAAAAAAGAGATAAATCTAATAGGAAACTGTCACGTTGTCTGATAAAATGTAAAGACATAGAAGATATTTATGTTGGTGCTTGCAAAGTTCAGGTAGTGACCTTGAATTGGTATTTTACTGAATTCTCTCCAATGTTTGGAGTTTAGAAAACATGTCAATACAGCAAACAGTTACATAGAAAAACTGAAGAGCTGAAGAGCTTTCATGCTCTCTGGTTCCCATTTCGCAGCCATAAACTTCAAAGGGCCACTACAGAGATTACCATGCATTACCTCATCTCTTGCTCCTGCATTGTCAAATACCAGATAAAAAATTTGAGTTACACTGGAAATGCCGAAGTTGGCTGACAGCAAGACCATGAAGCAGCACAGCAGCTTCTGAGACATCTACACTCTTAAGGAAGAGCAGGAATTGGTTATGCATTTATAATATCCTTCAATATACATCTGTATCAAAACAGAAAAGCAGAAAGACACTGACACAGATTACCTAGAAATTATTCTGCTTCTGCAGACAAATTAATTCTTATTCTTAGAACAAAAGCACACACAGAATCTAAAAACCCCTCAACTTTTCTTCCCAAATGAGACTCTAGGATCCAAAAATAATAATAGAACATTTATGACAAACAGATAGAATTTTAAAAATTGTAGTATCTCAGGCATGGACAAAAAAATACTTTTTCTTTATAGAACAAGACAGCCAGGAGAAGGAAGTCTAACAACCATCCTAAAAACAGTCTTGGCTGGAAAATGAAACAGTATTCCTCATGATTTTGAAACTAGAGCTGCCTGCTGGTCATGAAGCATAATTCTCTGTGGAAGCTTAATAGAAAGCTGCTGGCAGTATAACTTAATTTGAAATTAACAGGACACATTATCGTCCCCGGCAAATTGTACCAAACTTACAGTTGCCAGAGTTGCCAGTCCATCAGAAATCTTTATCCAGTTATTTCAAACACTCCTCAAAACCTTGCAGGTTCAGAATTCCTGTTCTCTACAGCCACACAGTCCCAACAACCCAGGCCCCTTGTTCCCAAATGTAACAGGGATGACTTACAAACAAAATTCATAAGTGGAGGCTCAAAGCAAATATGGACATGACGGCTTCAGGTACAGCATCAAAAATACTGACAAATATTCTCGATGAATAAAATAATTACTCTATGATGATCAGGACAAGTTGATCCAGCAGCAATTGCGTGAAAACATTATTTTTTTCCTGGAGAAAATACTGTCAAACAAATATTATTGCCTCATAGTTCATAACACAGCACAAGGTTGGCACAAGAGAACTTCTCTCCACACATGACAGTAGCAAATCTTTTTTTCACAAAAGCATGGAGCTGTTGTTCTTTAAATGGAAGCCTCCAGATTGCATTATTTCTGTGTTGGTTTTTTTTTTCTTCCACACACTACTAGTCCAGATGTTTCACTTGTGAAGGGATTTTTCTGGTCCATATAATAAAACCAAAAATTACAAAAAAGAAACCAAAACAAAATGTTTCCTTACTGACTGCGGTAAACACACCAAAGCCAGGGCAAGTAGATTAGCCACCCAACAGACAATGTGATTGCATTACTCCCTGCAGAATTTCTCTGTTCTTCGCAAAATCATAAGAGGTCCTAGGGGAGCTTTGCACATAGATGGGAAAAATGCATAGTAAAACATGTTTCAAATAAAAAGGATTTACTTTTCTTTACGAAAGATAGAACCATCCAGTGTTTTTTACCTTGTCATTGAGCTTAAGAGATTTGAGATTTTGTTTGAGATTTGAATACAAAGACTCTAGGTTTAAATAAAAAACCAGCAGTGCCAGAACTTTTACCCATATAGGTAGGAAATACAAGTTTTATGTAGCTTGAGGTGATAAGACTTGTGTGTTACAGAGCACACACAGCCTTTTTTTTCCCCCCTCTTCAATGAGAGCTTACTTTCTACATGAATCTGATACACCTTTTTTTTAACAAATACAGTGTGTTTATTATCTTACTGCTTCTTTTGATCACACCTCCGACCTAATCAAATACTGTATCTGCACCTTTAAGAGACAGAGATTACCGTGTAAGGCAATCAGCTCTCAGCTCCTCATTTGACTGACTTACATTCCACCATTTTCAAAATAAGAACCCGAATAAGGCTATTACAATCCCCTTTTACTAAAGGCAATAACAGGAAATGGTCTACAAAACATCTGAAATGAAGTCAATGATATGAGTTACATATTCCAATAAATGCACATCTGGTAATGTTTATAGTCCATTTGGTCAAAGTTAAAAGTAACTGAGATATTACGTACACCCCAATGCCTTTGATTAGCCTATTTTCTACAAAGAGGGATGAAGGAATGGGATGTGGGGTAGAAAAGAATTTCAGTAACTAAAACTAGAATGTTAGTTCAAATACAAGAAAAGCACTGAAAATTCTGTATATTTTAGATTGAGAAATGAAGGTAAGTTCTTGAGTAAAATGTCCCAGTACAAGCCAAAATTGTAGTCTGTCTGGAAAACCAATTTTTACATATTTTCCTTTTCCAATAAAGTGTCATGAGAATTTTAATTATCAGAGTTTTCATTATATCTGAAAGACTGTGTTTTCATTCTGTTATGAAGATACTCTCTGATTTGGAATGAAAAAAATACTACTGAATAGCTGAACACCACTCTCTCACATACATAACTGTTCCTTGGAAGTATCTTCGTGCAGGTCAATTTTGCTTATTTTTTTTTAAATTACGGTTGAACAAAGATCTTAGATACAGGATTGCAGAAGTGTTCATATTTATCCTTTGTAAATGATATTGTATATTTATTTTCCCGAAAGCAGTGAAACTGCAGCAATGCACCAAATACAGCTAATACCCAGGTGGAATTCTTCTGTCAAGGAATGAGAGTCGTGCAGATTGGATGTACTCAGAAAACATGTTCAATGAAAAGGGAACTCACCTGATACACAAAGACAATTTACAACATTATGCAGTCTCTCAGGAAAACAATTATGACTCAGAGGTAAGCCACTGAAATTTTATCCAATAAATTGATGCTTTTTAGAGCAGAAAAGCAACCTCTCTCACAAGCTCCCAGTTTCTGTTTGTGCTACTTGTGGCTCCTATCTTCTCTCAACTCAGCTACAAAACTGTTCAAATTGCTCACGGATTTAGAAATGAAGGAACACGCCCCCCATATTTTGAAGGATAGCTTCTAACTTATTACAGTGAATATGTATGCCATACCAGTGTAGCCAAGTTTGCTATATTTGAAAATATATGCAAGAACATGTCATTAATCACGTGCAAAAGTAACAGTATATGATTTTTTTTTTTAAAATAGACTCAAAGGGAGTCATTAACTCTACATGTAACACCATTAAAGTGATTAAAATGTCCTCCTCCACTAGCTATGACATTCTTCTCCCCTGTAAATTACATTGGTAGAGCACTTTCACATCAGTTAAGAAAATGTAGTTAGTAGCCCTTTCCTGGTGCAGTAGCTTGAAGAAATGATTGCATATTTACAGCAAACATTGCGTATCTATAGTGGCAAGATACAGCAGGCTTTTTTAGTATGACAACTATCAAAGACATAATTTTCCTATGGCTGCAAACATCTTACAACCCAAAATATCAGGAAGTTATCTAGTAAGAAATACTGTGCTATTTGTTCAAATAAGGGTAAACAATCTAAAACATGGAATAATAGGAACTAACATAATTGCAGCTTGCACTTTGTATGTATATTTGCTGCTGTAAAACAAAGCTATGGTGTGAAGACCAGCTCTTGCTTACATTTATTTGCTCTAGAGATTAATGCATGTTCCTATAGTAGATTCATAAAACTTTTCATAAACTGAAAACTCAGATTTTCTGTTCTCAGTAGAAAAATATAAACACTTAGCCTCTGCAGTTATGTAGCTCTATTTACACATTGTCACCTCAATGACAAGCACACAGATTTATGGAATTACCTTGCCAGACTAGTCCAGCACTCCTATATCGCTCAAAAGCCTAAGTCGTAAAACTAGCTCAGCTGCACAACCTCCATGCCATTATGCTACCAGTAAAGCATTTCCAACTCACTGCTCCCATTCCATACCAGAAATTTAAAATGTCAAAGTACAGTTGATCCATAAACCAACAATCCATTCTTGGGTTACTGGTACAAATCACACTGGAATCAACTAGAGACCAAATTCATGCTGAACAAACAATTTTGTTAGCTGAGTTAAACAACCTGAGTCCAGATTGTTCCTGGTGAACAACTCTTTCTCTTAGAAATGATGCTGTTGGTGGTAGTCTTATCAGAAACGATGTACCTTTTGAAGTTCAGCTTACAACCTTCTTGATAACAATTTTCTGACAACTAATCGTACTTGAGGAAACTTTTGCAGACTGTTTTCACTATGATGCCCCAAAAAGGATTTCAGCCTCCAACATTCTTTGCTGCGAGCACTAACTTCATGTTACCCACAGAACTGTTTTTTTAAGTTGTAAAAGTAAATGGTTTTTTATTGGAACTTTTATAAGGAAGGTAAGAACTTACTACTCAAGGATGTACACAAGAATCAATCCAATTTCATTCTTTTGTGACTGTGGTGTACAGAGCTGGTATCTGCATTTATAGATGCAATCTAGGAAATATCATCAATATATGTAAGGACCGTATCAATAAACAGGGATCAGATGATTTACAACATCAGACTAACAGAAAAGGAAAACCACAACCATTAACATGGAAAGTCATGTCACATTACAATGTGAATTCTTTACAGTGATAAACAAGATAATGAAAAGACGTTAGCTTCAACTGGAAAAGATTTTGAGAAGAGCTCTGTCCCGGTTTGGGCTGAAACTTCCTTGTT
>NW_010424862.1:0-19233 GCF_000710305.1 Buceros rhinoceros silvestris
TCCCTTTCAACCCAAAACATTCTATTATTCTATATTGAGAGACATATCTTAATCTTTTCAATAAATTTCAAGGAGTTCTAATTGTTTTCAACTTTTTCTGTGCTTTTTAAAAGAAAATCAATGACGAAAATATTTCTGTTTGGGGAAAAATCTTTACCTAAGTAAAAAAGTTTTACGAAAGCTTCAATTTAAGAGATAAAGCAATTTTCCTTTGAATTTTTTTAACAATAAACATTTTAATGAGGGCTGGTGCTGACATACATTACAAAGCAGAGAAGAGAACCTTTTTCTGCCGTTGACTGAGCTTAATTTGTCACACAAAATCACAATCCAAAGAATCTTGTTCTCCAGAACTGTGACCTTAACACATTTCATGCATTCAAATAACACAAAAAGAAAAAACAACCATAGGCACTAGCTCTCTACACTCTTGATGAGGTTCTGCTGTTATACACTTGCTTCATAAATTATCTGTTGGCTTCAAGCCACATTCAGGCTCCACTTGCTCTGATCTCCAAATTGCCAGAGGACCTGAAATACAGGAAAATTCATCAAGCTGTCTCAGCTATCCCAACAGCTGAATCTGGCATAGCAGCATGGCATTTGATTGGTACATTGCCACCTAATAAATTAATTTAATAGATAATAGAATTTAATTGCTCAAGACTCTCCTTTCTGTAGCATCAGCTAACCTGACAAGTAGCTTACATTTTTGCTGACACAGTCAGCAGTTGTTATGGCCTTTACATTAGAAATACCACTTTTTGGCAAAGACAGCAGGAAGTGTCTGAGATTCACGTCACTTCTCTATTTCTGCCTCAGCTACCTATGCAGACCTTGTTCAGGCACTGTTTCCTATGCCTATCTTCCTTATTTGGGTAACTGCTTCTGATTAATCATCAATAGAAGATGCAGAGAGAGACACTGCTTTTGAATTACTGTGATTTGGGAGCCCACTAGCTCTCTTGCTGTTCCAAAACACTGAAAAAATGTGATGGGCTCAAATGACACCTCTTTTTACAAAACTTGTAGTAGATTATCCTGTAACAGCACATTTTGATACTCTAGAGTCTGTGTAAATACATGTTATTTCACAGTCTAAAAGGAATGATTTATGTCTTTAAAATTGGACTTTGTAGTTTAGGAACTGTATTGTTTTATCCTTCATCCCCACCCTATACCTTGTCTCACACAAACACTGACAACTTCTTCATGTTTTCATCACTTTACCAATAACTTTAGAAAGAAGTTGCATATATTGTATGTAATCCTTCCTCATTGCTGTCGGGAAGCCACAGAAATGCAGACAGGGCATAACTGGCACTGTAACTGCATCAGACAATCAATCACTGATCACAAAAAACAACAATTTGGACGTGAAGTACATTAATAAAAAGGGAAACAGATGACTGTGTGGAAGATTCCTGACAAACAAAAAGGGAGTCGGGTCTGTGGTGGTAAGACCTTTACCAGATGTCTCTATCAGGGGTAAAAATAATTTATCTAATTGTAATAAGGGGCGGATTTTTTGGTAAAAATCTTATGATTATCACATCAGCTATATCTATTGAAGGCTTCCATACTGAAGGATTTACTTTTCTCATATCTCACTTTTTTAGAAAATATGGATTTGTAGCAGAATCAAGAAGGAAAAATACTGGAAATGTGTCATATATTTAATCATTTCCAGTATCTGAGTAAAGGAATTATACCTGTGTTTTAAAGTGGGTACTATTGAAATGCAGCCTTCAAAGCAGGATTTGTGAATACTGCTTAAGGTATTCAGAAAATCATGCTCACTTCTCTGTGCTTCAGTTATCTCATCTGAAAGCAACGGTTACAATAATATGTCTTCTGCAGTTCACTACAGTGCAATGTAATATTTAGTCAATAGACTTAGTAATTTTGGAAGGACAAGAAGTATATCATAGAAAAGCATAAACAAACCACTTCAGATACCAGTGGTCATATATATATATACACATTTAACCTGCATTACACTTTTGTTAGCTAGTATAAAAGAGGAAAATCTTTGTAATTTAATGACCAGTCATTTATGTGTTCTTCAATGAGCCCTATGCATACTGAATACATGTTTTTCTCTGTAGCAAGACTTGAAGACTGCAGAGAACAGACAGGTGAGTAATGTAAAACTTCCAAATAGTGCAGAATGATGCGGGAGAACTGTGGAAAAACTCACAGATCTATATCTAATCTGTATCTATATATCTACATCTATCATCTATATCTACCTATATAATCTATATTTATATCAACAGTATCTAACTATATCTGCATCCATATCCAAATCCATGTATGAATGTATCTTCAGACTGATTTTTAAGTTCTGCATATCACATCTGGAACTGCTTTGTGATGAAGCAATATAGTAGCAATCCAGCTTCACAGGGAGTGCTAGAAATGGAAGTAGAGACATGCTCCAGCAGTGTATGGACAACATCAGTGTGTGACAATTGCCAGAACAATTTATGGATTATATTTTTACAGTATTCAACAATAAAAGGCAGGAAGTGTGCTTTTATAAGAATATAAAAAATGTTACAAGAATTTATATGAACAGAAGCATCAAGGTCACATCAAGTCTTAAGAAGAAAACATAATATTGTGCGTAACAAATAAAAAGAAGTCTCCAAGATTTTCTTACATTATTTATTTTTACTAACAGCTACCAAGAACTATTTATCAGCTTTTAAATTACTTTAAAAAAAAATCTTTCTACTGTTAGTATTCACATATTGCATATTTGATGTCTTTCTAACTTTTAGTATGGAAGTAGAAGAATGAAAAACTTCTCCATTTATGAATTACTTCATTTGATCCATCATAGCAGAAGTGTAATTTGAAGCAATCTTAATGACTAGACAAGAGAAGCCTTGCAATGAAATGCTGATTACTGCATGGAAGTACAGCATCAAAGCTTTGAGTTTTATCCTGCTCTAATTTATCCATCTCAAATCACTGAGAGCAAAGCCAGCTTTATTTTGAAAAGGAAAAAAAAGTATGTTCTCCCAGGACTTAAAATTTGACAGTAGTGTAGGATAGGCGGAGAGGTTAGATTCCATCACTAATCAGGAAATGCTATCTATTCCCTTGGCTGTTGTAGGACTGGAAAGTCCTACAACAAATTATCACATTTACCATAGTAATGGGGTTAATATGAAGCTTTTTACTGGACTGGGAAATACTCATTCTGGAGTTCTGATGGAGCTACCTGAAGCACCCTCTGAAACAATGATGCTCAAAACCTGGTTCAAAAGGTAGAACGTAGCTGTCACTAAGGTTGGACCAGGTTGCTCAGGGCTTTACTCAGCTGAGGCTTGAAAACCTCAGTAAAAACAACCTCTCTGAGCATCCTCTTCTTATGGGAGAAAAGCATTCCATTGTAACTGGACTGAATCCCTCAGGCTTCAAATTATGTTGTCTCTTGAAGTCCTCTGATTCACTGCTGCAAAAAGCCTGGATTCACCTCCTGAGTGATCTGCCTGTAAATGTTGGAGGGCAGTGGAGGGCATATTCTTAAATATGTTTTCCCAGAGGTGCTACCAGTTTGGCTGATGGGCTCAGCTGTGTCCACAGTGGGTTCACTGGACCTGGCTGGAACAGGCTGTGTCCAGAACAAGGCAGCCTCTGGCATCTCCTCACAGAGGCCACCCTGCAGCCCCCCCACTGCTATCAGCTGGACATGGGTGGACATGGGCACCTCGTACAGGAGCCTTCTACTAAACTTCCTCCAGTTTGTTGGTGCTTTCCTGTATTGAGAGAAGGTCCAAACCTATAGATACCTCATTCCTCTCTGCTTTCCAATAGTCTTTTATTTTGCTTTTCTCTGATTTTCTTACAGGTTTTTTTTTTTTTCTGTGACCAGGCTGAATGAATATGCTGAAGACCAGGTACAGGCATGGTTTAAGTAGAAAGTAGGACTTTAGCCATCCTCTTTATCACCACCAGCCAGCTCATATCTCTGTACCAAAGGACCTGGTGGTTAGCAGGCTGCCGTGGAGCCCTCAGCTGGATTGACAGCTGAGCAAGCAACAAGGAATACTTGAAAAACAAGGAATTTTTTGTACCCACTGCTGAATGCAAATTAACTAGTGTCTCAGCTACCATATCTCAAAAGCTACCACATATCAAAAAGTTTTGTGCCAAAGCTTGAAATATTGCCTAAGTAACTCTGAATTTCTGTAGTTTGGTCCCCATTTTGATCAAAAAGGTATATTAATAAAATGGCCTGGACTATGTCTGAAAATCATTCACTTGAACTTATCAGCTATGGGAAACATGCAGAAAGAAATTATCTTAAGCTTCGATTAAATGCCCTGTTCATCTTTACAAGTGTACATCAGGACTACATGCAATTCTACTAATATCAAGAGCAATCCTAAAGCACTTTACCAGTATATATTTAGCTGGTAAAACAACCTTCCATTGATCTCCCCAGAGGTCTTTCCAGATTGGAGATTAAGGAATGTGAAACTTCATACTACCATGGAAATCTCTATACAATGCCTTTACTGAGTCTAATGACACAGCAAGGAAGCCCACAAAATCCTGAACATACTAATATGTTCTTTAAAGGCCATATTCTCACAATGACCAAAAAGATCAGTCTGAGCACAAGACAAAACCTACCAACTTTCACTTTCTAAAACTGGCAAAAATCTAACACTTCATCTGTGATGGTGTTCCCCCCTTCCCCCATCATTCCACTTTACAGTTCTGACAACTAAGATATTAATAGCACTATTAACATCAAACCTGCATATCTGTAGTGACTGGGGGTTGTTTTGATTCAAATTCTGCAGAAACAAATGTGCTAAGAGCAGGAAAATTGAAAATGGAAATAAGAAGCAACTTTTTAATGTTGAGGATAACTAACCCTTAGAACATTATGCTAAAGTAAACAATGCATCCTGCAACACTAGAAATTCTTAGTTTAAGAATGGTTTTATTTTAAAAAGAAGTTTAAAGCTCAGCCATGGTTTTACTTGGCATGATAATGTTCATTTATCATCAAGGAAAGAACAGTTCTTTTCACCTCAGAAATTACTAACTGAAAATACATGGCTTATGTTACAGTGGCTGGTAGAAATAAGAATGTTTACTTCTCACCTTAAGTAGAAAGAGCAACCTCCTCCCTTCTGAATAAAATGTCACAGGTAGCTGCAATTGAAACATCTGCAAGTGATTAACTGTAAATAACTACCAACATTTTGGCAATCTTAACAAGGACAGCAGGAAGGATAAACATCTCTTTAACATATCGTTAATTATTGTTCCTATTTATTGCTACATAGAGTTTGAATCTCTGTGCTGAGTTTCACACTGTGTTAGACACAGAAAAACAAATATGTACACCTTGTCCTTGGGAGTTAACAATCCAAAAATAACCCACCGATGGAAATGTTTCTGTCAGGTGAGAGCATTGGTAGGTGGTGGCAGAAATCTATTCTCTGCCAGTACTAAACTGAATCAGTGGATAATACTCTGCCAGACTGATGGTCTGGCACATTTCAGGAGCTTTAAAAATACATGTGGATAATGCTAATATTTAGAAAGTGAGATCAGCTTGGTTTAAAATACCTGTAATGGTATTTTTTTAAATGTTGTTTTGGAAGACTTGCAATGGAAAAATACATGAGGAATTTGAAGACTGCTGTTGTGACTTTTGCTTTGTTAGGAACATAAAGAAGTAGTACTTTTCATTGTCTTCAACTTCTGCTTTGGTCTTTGCATGCTACACTATTAAAGGATGGAGGATTTTCCTTTGAGATTTTACTGTCTTTTGGCATCCTCATTGTCCTTCTGCCAATTTTTTCATTCAGCTTTTCTGTGAATTTTCTATCGAGCTCGTTTGTAGAAGTTTGTTCTGAATAGGCGGAGGTATAGGGGGGAATCAGGAAATAAAAACTGAAGGAAAAGGTTTCCGTAAGGAAACTTGAAATGTCACAGAAGACTAATGTTTCCACTTAACTTGGCTGTGAGTCTGCATTTCTATCTCTTTTGTCTTTCCAGTTCTATTTACTACTGAATTTATGCTAGAAGCAAAAAAATTACAGATAGCAGTTTTTATAGGTCAGGGAAGAAGCTACAAGTATGCACATTTAAATATTGAAAATACATGATATAATATGGCTCTATATTATTTCCTCTTATTCAACAAGTGCTTGCCAGTCACAAAGAAATTTAGTGCCATCATTCTCTTTAGAGTAATAAGGAGGTTGTTTAGCCTGCAGAAAAGGAGGCTGAGGGGAGAACTTATGACTCTACAACTACCTGAAAGGAGGTTGTACAGGGGTGGGCATTGGTCTCCCGTATATCAAGTGACAGGACGAGAGGAAATAGCCTCAAGTTGCACCAGGGGAGAGCTATATTAGATATCAGGAAAAACTTATTTACAGAGAGAGTTGTGAAGCACTAGAACAGACTGCCCAGGGCAGTGGTGGAGTCCCCATCCCTGGAACAGTTTAAAAGACGTGTAGGTGTGGTGCTGAGGGACGTGTTTTAGGGACCCTGGCAGTGCAGGGTGAACAGTGAGACTTGATAATCTCAAAGGTCTCTTCCAACCGGATGAATCTGTGATTCTGTGAAGATGGGGAAAAAATCGCATCATAATATATCCTAATATTTTTTTTAACAAATGAACATGTGAGAATTATTCTGTCTTTGCTTTCATCCCTTATCAAACACACTTACATAGTTGAATTGTAAAACAAAGACATAAAAATGCTATTGGTTTCATGTAGTAGGAAATTATATGAATCTCTTACCAGTGTGAGACAAAACAATATGCAGTCTTTGTTTCCATTATACGTACCCAAATAACCCAAACAGAGGTATTAATAATGGTACTGAGGGAATTGATGGATTATTGGAATGCATTTTTCCTCCTTTGACCTTGATATTACTGCCAGAATAACTCAACAAGATTTCAGTATTCAAAAACCAGGGTAAGAACTGAAAATGAAATGCTTTTGTCAGTTCAATTATTCATCTGTTCCCTATAAAGAATGGAACACTCTTTAAACAAGTGTATTTTCCTTTGGATCAAATTTTATATCGAATGGATGCTTGGATGAGCATACTCTTCACTGAATGGCCAGGTCCAAAGAGTAATGGTGAATGGAGTTAAATCCATTTGGGAGCCAGTCACCAGTGGTGTTCCCCAGGGCTCAGTATTGGGGCCTGTTCTCTTTAACATCTTTATCAATGATCTGAACAAAGGGACCAAATGCATCCTCAGTAAGTTTGCAGATGACACCAAGTTAGGAAGCAGTGTTGATCTGCTTGAGGGTAGGGAGGGTCTACAGAGGGATCTGGAGAGGTTGGATCCATGGGCCAAGGCCAATGGTCTGAGATTCAATAAGGTCAAGTGCTGGGTCCTGCACATGAGTCATAACAACCCCCTACAACTCTCCAGACTTCCCATCAGAAAATGACCTGAGGGTTGCTTGTTGATAGCTGATTGAACATGAGCCAGCAGTGTGCCCAGGTGGCCAAGAAGGCCAACAGCATCCTGGCCTGTATCAGAAATAGCGTGCCCAGCAGGAGTAGGGAAGGGATTGTCCCCCTGTACGCAGCACTGGTGAGACCACTCATCAAATACTGTGTCTGGTTTGGGGCCCTTTGCTACAAGGAGAACATTGGCATGCTGGAGCATGTCCAGAGAAGGGCAATGAGGCTGGTGAAGGGTCTACAGCACAGGTCCTGTGAGGAGCAGCTGAGGGAATTGGAGTTGTTTAGCCTAGAGAAAAGGAGGCTGAGAGGAGATCTTATTGCTCTCTAGAAATACCTGAAAGGAAATTGTAGCCAGGTGGGTGTTGGTCTCTTCTCCCAAGTAAGAAGTGACAGGACTAGAGGAAATGGCCTCAAGTTGTGCCAAGGGAGATTTAGGATGGATTTTAGGAAAAATTTCTTTACAGAGAGGGTTGTGAAGCATTGGAACAGGCTGCCCCAGGGCAGTGGTGGAGTCACCATCCTCCAAGGTATTTCAAAGATGTGTAGTTGTGGTGCTTAGGGACATGGCTCAGCAGTGACCTGGCAGTGCAGGGTGAGTGGTTGGACTTGATGATTGAACCATCGGTCTCTTCCAACCAAAACGATTCTGTGAAAGTGGGCTTCTTAAAGACCCGTTATCACTTAATAATGCTGTCACGGAGGAGCAAGTTTGACACAGTTTGTTTTGCCAGCAGATCAAGATTTATTGCTAGTATAAGGTCAATCAAAGGGATGGATTGTAACAGGTGGTGTGGTTCAAACCCAGATGGCAACTAAGCACCACACAGCTGCTCTCTCGCTTCCTCCACTCCCTCTCCAAGGGGTGAAGAATGGTGAGAAGTAAAGCCACGTGAGTTAAGATGAGATTTTGCTTGAACAACACAAGAGAGAGAAAACAACACACTGCTTACCACCATGTGCTGCCTTGCTGAGATGAGACACATCAATCCACACTGCACTGCTGTTTGGAACTTCCCACCCTCTGGCTAGCCTCGCCTTATATTTATATAGTGTGCATGATGTCAGTAGGTTATCAAATACGCCATTGGCTGGTTTGGTCTGATTATCCTTGCTGTGGAAATTAACCATATCCTAGATGAACTGAGGAGAATAGCACTTAATGGTTAACAAAATTAAGAGCTAGCACATGATTTAGCGAAGTAAAGCAGCAGCTTGTTTACAGATTTGAGGATGACAAGATTCATGCTAACTTACGAGGTACCTTAAATCAAAATGTGTGCATATGTACAAACACAAAACAGACAGATGCTCATAGAGACAAACAGAAATACCTCGATCCAGTGAAATATGCCCACTCCCATCAAAGTAAATGCATGAAGCCGAACACCTAAGTAGGTAGAAAGGTGGGTAAAAGAGGTTGGCCTGTAGTAAAAATTTCCCCCTTTGAGTTTAAATACTCACAATGCATTGGCATTAGTCAACAGATGATAGTTGAGTCTCGAAGAGGTGGTTCTTGTCCAGGCCTTGCATCAACCTTGCTGGCAGACAATGCTGAGAGCTGTTCCAGCTGAGGGTTGATGCTGGATGCAGCTCACTCAATCCAGGAGAGTTCAAAGGGGTCTCATTTTGGATTGCTATTTATAGGGACTGAGATAATTTACTTTTGTCAGGTACTTTTCCATTTCAGCCTTACTCTAGTGATGTAATATTTTGGTTTGCATGTATCCAAAACTTGCTAGATTTTGGGGTTCTGGTATTTTTCCATGACTTGCACATGCCCAGAACTTGCTGGATGTTGAGGTCCTGGAATCCTCACTTTGGGCCATAACCCAAGAACAAGTGTATCAGGTCATAAGAAGGTCCAAGATGCTAAGGAGGGGAGTAGAAGCCTGGTGCACCAAGGGAGTTCCTTAACACACTCGTCCACTCCTGAAGGTAATTGTCCTTATTGTCCCCAGAGAATAGGGAAGGCAGGAGAGTTAAGAGGGCGTCCTAATGCTCTGGTACACTGCCCTTTTCTATTTGTATTTGACTTTTGCAATGTATTGCTGTGTGACCCAGACAGGGGAGTCACACTCTGTACCAAGTGGCCCGTTTGAGGGGGCAATTGTACCACCACAAATGCTTTAGAAACAAGGCTGTATTGGTTTGTAATTTATTGAGTATGACATATTTAGTTGAAAGGCAAAAGACTGCATTCCTCATGGGCCTATTTGATATGACTGTCCCTTTAGTATAAATTTATCAATGTCTTTGAGGTTAAGTTCAGGGGGATCACACAGTGAATTATACAGTCACGTGAATAGGTTCTGTGTTGATTTTGTGAGAAGCTGAGAAACAAATCACAGCATCCACTGGCAGGAGAGAGGCATTATCACTTTGAATGATGTAAGGCACGGAAATACATCAAAAGCAGGTTTTCAGAAGAACCTGAATTTCTATGTAAAGGTGCATGAGCAGCTGTGGAAGTCAAGGAAGCACTAGAATGACCCACAAACATGAGCAAGGAAAAACACATCATTATCACCTGCTGCTCTGCCTTCATTAGTGAAATTAGTTCAGAGTCTGCTGCAGTTTGCTCATAAAGGCCTCTATCCTGAGCTTACAGCACTCTGCAAAAAGCGAGATGTACAGTCAAATCAGACTGAATTGCAATAATATCTCTATATAACTAAGCCAAAGAAAATTATCAGCTGTAAAGAAATCAAATCCAAGAACTATCTCTCTTCTCCACAGATACAAAGCCTTAAGCATATTTTTAATCTTTCACAAAGTGTGAGCATTTCAGCATGTCCTGCAGATCAGGAAATATTAGGAAGAAACTTGCTTATAATAGAAGTGAATGCAAAACAATCTGCTTGAGTGAAACGACTTTGTAGAGGTGAGGTGGGACTTTGCCTTCATCTAGAAAAAATTGAGATTAAGAGCCTTAATTGTGTACTTCTTTTCCTCAGACTGCTTGAGTTTGCAGTTCAAAAGGGGTAGCGTTGCATCCCACACTGCCTCTCCTGCAATCTGTTCATGCAAGGACCATCCATCTGCTAGGTTTGAACAGACCTCCAGTTGCTTATGTGTGTTTGTTCACAGATGTAGGTAGGAGGTTTGACTGCGGGTTCTTAAACTCGAATACAAGATTATGAGACACATTTGCAAACATACTTGCATACAGCAGAGTCTTATCTATTTGCTGGGAAATGCTCTATTGTTTGACTTGTAAATCAGTTCCATTTAAATTGAAACATGGTAGAGATACTTATGAATATAAAATTAAATTTGCATAATAATATTTCAGTTTAGTCAAGAACTGTAAAATATACAATGACAGAAAACATTAAAGACAACATCCATTTAATTATTATATATGAAATAGAATTTATTTGAGGTGAAGCATCTACAATGGGAATTTGTCTCAAAAGAAAACTGTTTCTTAGACTGTGGCAATTGCACAACTTAAAAATAACATCACAATTTCAGTAGATTCCCAGGGGTCCTCTGCAAGTAAATCAACTGCTATATTTTTAATGATGGATTGAATTTCTTCTTTATAAGAAAATTATGGATTACTGCATCAGTTTGATTGCAACTGGAAGTCCTTGTTAATACTTTTACCTTTCCGCAGAAATCTCACTTTCTCCTGAAAGCAAGATCTATATATTGGAAAGTAAGTGTGGAATACAACAGAGATGGTACAGAACAAAATGCACCAACACATGACTAGCCTCTTTTGGCAGAAAGATACTTTGTAGGAACATGGTACTATGATATTTAACAAAATATAAAGTGAGATCTTTCTTCTCTAACAGCTGTATTACATAATTAATTACAGTCCACAAAGAAGATTTGGATTTACTTGCAAGTGAAACTCTGTGGGTCGAGGCTAGTGCTATTATTATTGCTGGGGTTTATGGTTCATTTTTTGAGACCCTCTATGAACAACATTTGATTTGGAGAAAAAACACTTGATCAATGAATCACAAGTGATGTATGTACATATGGATGATTTTTCTTTTATCCTAAACATATGCTTTTATATGTGCCTACAGGGAAAATTCCTCATTATAAAATGAAAAAAAAAGTTCTTAGTTCTCCTTGTAGTTTTTCATCACATCCAGAGTGATTCAGCTGCTGAGCTGCAGACCAAGTCTAACATATCAAATGTCCCTATAGCACAGTTATGTTCCCAGATAATGGGATAACAATGCAAGATAATGGAAACTCAACTGAGAAAGAATTCTGTCAACTCCCTAGGCAACCTGGAGTATTTTTGTAGGTCCATTTTAGGTATATCTGTTATAGGATAAGTGTTAGCTTTTGTTATCGGTTTTAAGGATTCCGGGTAGCTCTGATTCTACTTTCCATCTTCAATTTTTTACTGATGTGATTTTCTTGATGTGAGTGAAGTTAAATCAGGATTTTGATTCCAGCCTTGCTATGTACTAAGCATACCTGAGAAGTGAGTCATTTCACATCTTACTGATATAGTAGGATTTGGCTGATATGGAGGTGGAAGGAGGAGCAGAATATCTGAAAGTTTTCTTTATAGCTAAATGATGTTCTCCATCGATAGATATCACTGAGAAAATCCTGAAAGTTTGGCTACTGACATTTCATAAAATCATGGAATGCTTTGGATTGAAAGGGACCTTCAAAGATCATCTAGTCCAACTGCCTGCAGTGAGCAGGGACACCTTCAACTTGATCATCTTGCCCAGAGCCTCATCCAACCTGACCTTGAATGTTTCCAGGCATGGAGCATCTACCACCTCTCTGGGCAACCTGGACTGGTGCTTCACCACCCTCAGCATAAAAAATATCTTCCTTCTATCTAGTCTAAATCTCCCATCTTTTAGTTTAAAACCATTACTGTTTGTCCTGTGGCAACAGGCCTTGCTAAAAATCTGTCCACATCTTTCTTACAGGCACCCTTTAAGTACTGGAAGGCTGCAGTAAGATCCCCTGAGAGCCTTCTGTTCTCCAAGCTCAGCAACCCCAACTCTCTCAGCCTGTCTTCATAGGAGAAGTGTTTCATCCCTCTGATCATTTGGCAAAACAGGTCTTGAACCTGATCTTCTTTTACAGCAGGAAGGACTTTGCTTTCCCATTCCATACCTTGAGGTCCATTCACTTCAGAGGTGTTGGAAGAGAGGTTGCCAATGAATGAGTCAAAAAGGTTGCTGAGTACCTGAGCCTTCTAGGAGAAGTGGTTCATCCCTCTGATCATTTGGCAAAACAGGTCTTGAACCTGATCTTCTTTTACAGCAGGAAGGACTTTGCTTTCCCATTCCATACCTTGAGGTCCATTCACTTCAGAGGTGTTGGAAGAGAGGTTGCCAATGAATGAGTCAAAAAGGTTGCTGAGTACCTGAGCCTTCTCCTTGTCTGCTGTTACTGGTTTGCCACTGATATTCATCAAAGTTTTCTTTGACATTCTTTTCTCATTGGCATACCTGCAGAAGCCCTTATTATTCTTTGCACCCTTTGTGAAGCTCATCTTCAGCTGCACCTTGGCCTTCCTGATCCCATCCCTACAAAACCTGCAGGCAGTGTCCCTGTATTCTTCCCAGGATACCTGTCCCTGCTTCCACTGCCTGTGGAATTCCTTCTTACCCTTTAGTTTGACCAGTAGGTCTTGATTCAGCCATGCTGATCTCTTGCCTTCCTTTCCTGATTTTTTACACCTGGGGACTGAGAGCTCTTGCACTCTGTGGAACATTTCCTTAAAGATCTCTGGGTTCTGTTCTGCTCCCTTGTCCCTGAGGGCAGCTTTCCAGGGGGACCTACTGACTAATTCCTTGAAGAGCTGGAAGTTTGCTTTTCTAAAATTCAGGATCCTGACTTTGCTCTTTGCCCAACCCATATCTCTCAGGACTGTGAACTTCACCAGTGTGTGATCACTACAGCCCAGGCTGTCTCCAATCTTGATGTCACTAATTATCTCACTTGTGTTGGTGACCAACAGGTCCAGTATCGCATCCCTTCTGGTACAGCTGTCTCCTGGATTGCCTACAGTTCGCTGTGCTTCTTTTCCAGCAGGTATCAGGGTGGTTGAAGTACCCCAGCAAGACAAGAGCCTGTGAGCATGAAGTCTGTAGCTGGAATAGGAAGGCTTCTTCAATAGGCTCCCCTTGACCAGGCAGCCTGGAGTAGACACCATCTACAAGGTGTTCCCTTTGTTGTCTTGGTCTCTAATTCTTACCCATAAGCTTTTAACCTGCTCATGGCTATTCTTCAGGGACAGCTCCTCATACTCTATCCATTTCTTGATGTAGAGGGTGACCACTCCGATCCTCCTTCCTTACCTGTCCCTTCTGAACAGCCTGTAGCTATTGATAGCTGCAGATCTGACTTTATGAAAGGCTGTTGAGTATTGCTTACAGGCAAATGAAGGCCTGTGTTTGTTAGAAACAGACAGGAGTTGTAATCCATTTTTTACATTATTCTTAAGTTCACAAAAGTTGTCTATTCTGACAAACCATTGCTTACACTTCAGTGTGTGTACTAGACTAAGAGAAAGAAAAAAAAACCCAAGAAAATGATGAATTTGAGAAAAGAGAATCTTGTACTTTACATGCCACCAATAAAATATTATGCCCAAAAGTAGTCTCATGCAAATGTGTCCTAATGACAACCTATGTTTTTGAACGTAGGCTTAGAAGTGGAAAGCACGCGTGTCAAGTAGTATGTAGCCTCCCAGGCTAATTAACGTTATCCTTTCATTCACTATTGTGAACAGCATAGAATTGCGAAAAGGCCCAGATTCACCCAGGTATACTTCTACAGACTCTGCTGGAATTAGGTTATTAACGAATGTATATTAAAGACTTTGCTCAAAAGGAGTAGGATGAGATTCCTGGATTTGTGTCATATCCCCTGCTGCTATTGTTAAGGATGGTGATCTGAAGTTTAGTAGTAGGCTGTAGGCTTCCAGTTAACTCTGCACGCTATTGAATTACCAGCTTGAAATCTGTCCTCTGTTTAGATGACACCAAATACTGGATATTGCAGATCCTACTGAAAAGTTAACCAAATAACATGGACAATTGCTTTTTTTTTTTTTCATTGCAGACACTGGCTGAACAAGTCTGAATGGCAGGTACATCAAACTTGAGCTGCTAAATAAAGAACTCACACTTCCATATGCAATCTTTTAGACAGTTTAGAATCTAGCGAGCACACACTCTATGGTGGTGCCTTGTCCTAAGAGTGGTATGAAAAATTAATGCTATTTTAGAGATGGAAGAAAATAAGTAACAAAGGACTGTGTATCAGCAACTGTGGTTCAAAAGCTTAAGGCACAGTAGAAGTGGGTAACTGTGTGACAGAAAGACAGATGGTTAAAACCTGTGAGGAGACCCTGTTCCTCAGAGGACTTCAGAGTAAATTTAACTGCAATTTCTTAATCATGGATTTGTTTGGCAATGAAAGTATCTACCCCATACACAAACACATTTTCAGCTTCTCAATTGTCCTGTAGAGCCATACAAATACAGTTTTAAAGAAGACGTGCTACCTTAAAATCAGGTCACCACCACCACTTACTAATTAACAATCAAACATCACCTTTTATTTTTGGGACTTTTGGGATGTACTTTTGT
Organism: Buceros rhinoceros silvestris; assembly: GCF_000710305.1. Lineage (NCBI taxonomy): Eukaryota > Metazoa > Chordata > Aves > Bucerotiformes > Bucerotidae > Buceros > Buceros rhinoceros. The sequence goes on from NW_010424862.1 coordinate 15,072, forward strand.
CCCTTCTCCTCTGTTCTTCTCCTGCTCTTCCTCCCCATTCCTGACTACACTAAGGTGTCATGTATTTTGGGATATATTTAATTTTATCAGATTGTAGACATCCGGATCAAGAAGACAATATACTTATAGAACAGGTCCCTACATGTTCACAAGTACTGATGAAAGAAGTTCAGTGGTTCTGTGCTTTCTGACACCACCCAAACAGAGCAGCAACTGAAATTATGTTCTTCAAACAATAAAATCCTGCAGTAAAACCAACACACGTGAGTTAGAGTTTGCAGAATTATGGGTTTACATTCAGTAGTCAGTCGTCTTTCACAGATCTGTTTGTAAGTGTAGAACTAATCTGGTACTGGTGAAGTCAAAACATGAGTACGTTTGAAGCATTTTTGACCCTGCAGTTTACTGGATCTAAGAACAACTCCCATCTAGCTATTACATACTGTAGAATATTTTGTGTTCTTGTGAATCAAAAAATTGAAACTGGGGGTGGAAGGTTGTGTCATTTTCAATATTATAACAATTTAGTACATAGTTTTGCTGTGGACCAACTTGAAGAACAGTGAGCATTTTCCAGAGAGCATTAAATATGAGTTGGATAGCTCTGCATCTACAGGGGAAGAAAACACCACACAAAAAGTCCAACTTAAGATGCAGTTAGGACATTTGCTGTAGAGAGCAGCTACTGTGCAGTAAATTCCCAGCCTGGCGCTCTAACTTTCCTGTGTAGATATCTCCCAAAACTATTCAGGCAGGTCAATGAAGTGCCTGCTTTTACTGCCATTAACATGAGTTACAGCTGTTTACAATTGCTGCAAGACAGTCTAAATGGAGAAAGTGAACATTAACAACATAAAAGGATAATCCCACTATGAAATCTGTCTATGCAAAAATGATATTTGAAGTTCAGTGTCTGTTGTGTTTTCTAAGTTCCCAGTTCAAATATGTTTAGCTTAAAAATAAAAGGTTTATTCCATCTGCCAGCCCTGCATATTCAATTTTAAATACGTAAGTGAGGCTGCTGCTTTTTGGCTCCAACATCAGTCACGGTGAAGATTCCACAGAAGAAATTCTCCTTATGTTTCTGTTCATGACACGTGAATCAGAACACCACCTCTGTGTGTATGTGTTCTCCTGTGCAAGTAGTAAAAAGAAGGATGTATTGTGTTTGCTTAAGTAAACAGATAGAGCTTTTGTCTCTTGCAAAAGTGTTTGTCAGCAATAGCCACTTTTTAAGAATAAATCTTCTTAGATGCTTAGCTTGTTGTAAATTACTGTGACAAATCCTATTTCGATTCATCTGTGTCATCATCAGACTTTGGATTCTACCCATACATTATCCGTTGGGAAAAAAAATTGATTTTCATTTTGAGTTCATTGAGAGAAATTTCCTTAAAATACAACAATCTAACTTTTCAGTTTAGAACTCAGACAATCAAAATTAGAGTTAAGTGTTACAGCTTGTCTTGCAAGAGATAGGATCATGTATAGTTGGTTTTGAACATCGGAAAAATTAGGCTTTTGATAAATACATATTTTTTTCTTCAAGGGAAAAAAGCTTCCCAGTAGGGAAGGATATAAAATGTTGATGAAAAATCCTTTTTTTTAACAAATATCTTAATGGCATGAACAGCAGAGGTCATCATGCCACGAAAAAGATTTGGAAAAGAGTGTGGAGTCAGTAGCATAATGTAAAAAAAAAAAAGCAAAGTGTATGCATTGATTATCATCCTATTAACTTCTTTATCTTCCTTTTGGTTTCAGAGCAATGAAAAAGGCCATCACTTCATAGGGTTTCATTTTCTTCCCCTCTAATGACAACAACAGAAGTGTATGAAGGGATGACTGTGAAAGAGCATATGACTATGATGAAAAGAAATAAGACAAAGTTGTCAGAAAGAAAGTAGCTTTTACCAGTGTTATGGTTTAAACCCAGCTGGCAACTAAGCACCATGCAGCCACTCTCTCTCACAGGGGTCATGATCAGGATATCGTCACCTTATATCTATACTGGGCATGACATCAGTATGGTATAGAATATCCCATTGGCTGGTTCTGTCTGGCTATTCTGGCTGTGAAAATTAACCCTATCCTAGACAACCCCAGGACAACGAGGTAAGGCTTCGAGAAGACGTATTTTCAATTTCATGGCCAAAGAGCAAAAGTCAGTCTATAGTCTAGATGAAGTAAGCACAAGTAAACGCAGCATTTACACTGTTAAACACCAGCTTTACTTTTTAAACTGAACAATATATGCGGATATAACCATTACATTTCTCCTGCACAAACTCAGGAATAAGTGCTGAAAACATCAGAAAGAGACGGACTGTGTGAGCAGATGATGAAAGGGAAGTAACTGTAAAATGTGGAGCTCACTCATATTAGGTATAAAAGATAAAGCTCTCTGCTGACTGACACGCAGAGAATGTATCTGGCCACTGAATTACCAGAGGTGTCTGTGGATTTTTTGTATAAACTTGCACATCTTGTTGACAAGAATGTTATGCCTGACACAGGAGTAGAAGGAATGGAAAACTTTGTCTGCATATAAGTGGTATAAAAAGGAGAGGTAATTTCTCCATTATTACTATTTTTTAGTTTAACAAGAATCGCTTTGGTGGGAGGTAGCCAGAAATTAAATAAAACAGCACAACAAATCCCACTTTTGCTAGCATGCCTAGAAAAATGAGTCAGGATATCAATGTCAGTATTCGTTGAAATGAAAAAGAGCAATTCAAAACTGCTCTTGCTTTCTCTTGCTGGACAGGCTTTTTGCAAATATTGTAAGTCATAAGTTTATTAGGTAGAATGGTTGAAAAAAGTGATTTTTTTTTAATTGGCTGGAGGCAATTTGAAACTTTTGAGGCTATGTAATCAAATCAAAAATATGAGTTTGTTATAGTCCTACATGCTGAAATGTGTGGTCTTGCTGAATGAATTTTAGCTAAAGCTGCCAATCTCTGTTTGAATTTGAGTCTCAAATATTTTAAGTAAGTGCTAAAATAAGCAGTCCAGGGACTCTTTATTTGCATCATTTTCTGGGTAACTTAAATAATAATTGAGAATGACGTTAACTGCTCACAGACATTGTAGGAAAAGATAATGCGTATAATTGTAATAATTAAAGATGACATGATTCAATATGAATTATTAAATTAGAAGTCCTAGTTATTGATAAGATAAAGGGCTCCATTGTTTGCAGCTGAGAAAAGTTTGAAACTAGGACCTTGGTGACTGTAGGGGTTTCTTGCTTCTTGACCTACACTATGTTAGCTCTTGTCTGAAAGAGACTATTCCCATCTAAGACACACGCAGAATGTGGGAATGGGAGGGAACATGGCATGGACTTTGATAGTTTCTAACTGCTCTTCAAGAAGTTTGTTAGGGAACATTGCTGGTAACATTGCTGAGTTAAAGTTTCCCTCCCCAAAAAATCGTTATGTATTTATGACACTGCATTAAGAAAGGGATAACAAGATATTTGTATTTCTGTACCAACTTTCTAATCTATTCTTCCTTTGATGTTTCTGTAGGAATTGAGGTACTTAGCAGGGTGAGAAGAGACAGTCGATAGGTTCCTCATTTTCATGTTTGTTTTGTTACTGTTAAACATATCTTTAAAGACTTCAGGCAAGAGTTCTGTTGCTGAAATTATTACTACTTTAATTTTATAATTTTTTTAAGTGATTACTTATCTGGTGATATGTGTGATTTATACTTAAGCATTATCATTTGTTACGTATTTCTCTGGTGTGATAAAGCATATCAAACAAATGATAGAAATGCTGGATAATAAATAGGTTCATAGATTGGCTATTAAATGCTGAAACTGATATATTGTATGCAGATTGGGTGTGCTTATTAACATTAGAAATGTGGTGGTAGAATATGCAAGTAATGTTTGGTAGACACCTGTTCTTGTCTGGAAACACTCAAGGAAAATATTTTTCTACAAATTGTATTGTATAAAGTATAAAATTACTTTAATTTCAAAATGTTAAAGGAGAAATTTTTTAAAAACACAGAGGTGGCCGTAAAGACAAATTTTGACATTTGGTAGCTGAGTAAAGAATGATTAATTATCACTTAAAGGAAACACCAGCTCTGGTGGTTATTATTTTTATTTTAAAATTTTTAGTAAAGACTGTTGTCAAATGTCTTT
>NW_010424862.1:19380-19734 GCF_000710305.1 Buceros rhinoceros silvestris
CTTTCATGTTCAATATAATTGGTGGGATTTCACAGATAGCAAAAAGAAATCTGAAGTTAACCTTTAACTGACAAGTTCTTAAATTATAAATGATAAATACAGACTAGAAGCTCCTGATGGAGAGGAGGCTTTAATAGTAAGACAAGTTGTTCTCTGAGTGCCCAGCCCTTAGACAACAGGGATAGGGCATAGAATGAAGCCTCTATAATCCAAGAGGAAAAGGTCAGTAACCTGTTACACCATTTAGATACACACAAGGATACTGAGGGAGCTGGTGGAAGCACTCACCAAGCCACTTTCCACCATTTACCAGCAGTCCTGGCTAACCAAGTTGGTCCCTGCCGACTGTAAGTT
>NW_010424862.1:19803-20140 GCF_000710305.1 Buceros rhinoceros silvestris
ATTGGTGGGATTTCACAGATAGCAAAAAGAAATCTGAAGTTAACCTTTAACTGACAAGTTCTTAAATTATAAATGATAAATACAGACTAGAAGCTCCTGATGGAGAGGAGGCTTTAATAGTAAGACAAGTTGTTCTCTGAGTGCCCAGCCCTTAGACAACAGGGATAGGGCATAGAATGAAGCCTCTATAATCCAAGAGGAAAAGGTCAGTAACCTGTTACACCATTTAGATACACACAAGGATACTGAGGGAGCTGGTGGAAGCACTCACCAAGCCACTTTCCACCATTTACCAGCAGTCCTGGCTAACCAGGTTGGTCCCTGCCGACTGTAAGTT
>NW_010424862.1:20218-26668 GCF_000710305.1 Buceros rhinoceros silvestris
TAGAAGCCCCCCCAAAGCCACTTTCCACCATTTACCAGCAGTCCTGGCTAACCAGGTTGGTCCCTGTCGACTGTAAGTTAGCAAATGTGACGACCATCTAAAAGAAGGGCGGGAAGTAGGATCCAGGGAACTACAGACCTGTCAGTCTGACCTCGATGCTGGGAAGGTTACGGAGCAGGTGATCTTGAGTGCCATCACGCGGCATATTCAGGACAACCGGGTGATCAGGCCCAGCCAGCCTGGGTTTATGACAGGCAGGTTCTGCTTGACCAACTTGATCGCCTTCTATGACAAGTAGACCTGCTTAGAGGATGAGGGAAGAACTAGGGATGTTTACCTGGACTTTAGTAAAGCCTTTGACAAGGTTGGTCCCTGTCGACTGTAAGTTAGCAAATGTGACGACCATCTAAAAGAAGGGCTGGAAGGAGGATCCAGGGAACTACAGACCTGTCAGTCTGACCTCGATGCTGGGAAGGTTACGGAGCAGGTGATCTTGAGTGCCATCACGCGGCATATTCAGGACAACCGGGTGATCAGGCCCAGCCAGCCTGGGTTTATGACAGGCAGGGTCTGCTTGACCACCTAACTACAGACCTGTCAGTCTGACCTCGATGCTGGGAAGGTTACGGAGCAGGTGATCTTGAGTGCCATCACGCGGCATATTCAGGACAACCGGGTGATCAGGCCCAGCCAGCCTGGGTTTATGACAGGCAGGTTCTGCTTGACCAACTTGATCGCCTTCTATGACAAGTAGACCTGCTTAGAGGATGAGGGAAGAACTAGGGATGTTTACCTGGACTTTAGTAAAGCCTTTGACACTGTTTCCCACAGCACTCTGCTGGAGAGACTAGCTGCTCGTGGATGAGTGTACACCCTGCTGGATAAAAACCTGGCTGGATGGCTGAGCCCAAAAAGTGGTGTGAATGGAGTTCAATCCAGTCGGCAACTGGTCACAAGTTATGTTCCCCAGGGCTCATTACTGGGTCCTGTCCTCTTTAACATCTTTATCAATGATCAGGATGAGGGGATTGAGTGCACCCTCACTAAATTTGCAGATGACACCAAGATAGGTGAAGAAGACACCCAAGATAGGTGGGTATGTTTACCTGTGTGATTGTAGGGAGGCTCTACAGAGGGATCTGCACAGGCTGGATTGATGGGCCAGGGCCAATGGTGTGAGGTTTAACACAGCGAAGTGCTGGGTCCTGTACTTAGGCCACAGCAACAACCCCCTGAAATGCTACAGGCTTGGGGAAGAGTGGCTGGAAAACTGCCCAGCAGAAAAGGACCTGGGAGTTGTTCATTGACAGCCAATTGAACATGAGCCAGCAGTGTGCCCAGGTGGTCAAGAAGGCAAAGAGCATCCTGGCTTGTACCAGCAATAGTGTGACCAGCAGGAGTAGGGAAGTGATTGTCCCCCTGTACTTGGTACTGGTGAGGCCACACCTTGAATGCTGTGTCCAGTTTTGGGTCCCTTGCTACAAGAAGGACATTGAGCTGCTGGAGCGGGTTCAGAGAAGGGCAATGAAGCTGGTGAAGGGTGTAGAGCACAGGGCTTTGACCAGCAGGAGTAGGGAAGTGATTGTCCCCCTGTACTTGGTACTGGTGAGGCCACACCTTGAATGCTGTGTCCAGTTTTGGGTCCCTTGCTACAAGAAGGACATTGAGCTGCTGGAGCGGGTTCAGAGAAGGGCAATGAAGCTGGTGAAGGGTCTAGAGCACAGGTCTTATGAGGAGTGGCTGAGGGAATTGGGGTTGTTTAGTCTGGAGAAAAGGAGTCTGAGGGGGAGACCTTAATCACTCTCTACAACTACCTGAAAGATTTTAGTGAGGTGGGGTTTGGTCTCTTCTCCCAAGGAAGAAGAGACAGGACTGGAGGAAATGGCCTCAAGTTGTGCCAAGGGAGATTTAGGCTGAATGTTAGGAAAAATTTCTTTACAGAGAAAGTTGTGAAGCATTGGAACATGTTGCCCCAGGGCAGTGGTGGAGCCATCATCCTCTGAGACATTTAAAAGACATGTAGATGTCGTGCTTAGGGACATGGCTCAGCGGTGACCTGGCAGTGCAGGGTGAATGGTTGAACTTGATGATCTTAGAGGTCTCTTCCAACCAAAATGATTCTATGATTTTATCCTTCTAGGAGGAACTGAACCTGTGACACCTCACTCTCTTTAACTTTCTTCACTCTTACAACAAGGCTTGTTGTAGACCAGCTGCTGTTAAATAATATTAAAAATACCCCATGAAATAAAACTTTTGTTCTTTATTTCTTAATGTTTTAATAGATGTTTTATGTCAAGTGGAGAATAGAAATAATAATCTTAAATCTGTGTGATGTTAATGCTCAGTTGACCAAACTTTGGTAGTTAAAACTTGGGTTGCTTTGAAGAATGGAGTATCTTCATTTTCTTTGGTAGAGCCTGGTGTACATTGACTTCAAGAGATGCACAGTCTAGAGAAAGGAATACGCTTCTGATATTTGGGTTGGTCAGCATCTACATGATAAGGAAATGCCATCTGTACAGGTTTCATTTCTATATTCACAAGGATCCTGGAAAATTTAGAGATTTAAAAAAATATCACATCATAGTTTATTCCACTGGTGAGAGACGAGCTCTATCACAGAAGAGTTGAGTGGAAAAAAATAAAAGCAAACATGTCACCATTTATTCCAAAGCTAGTTTTCCTGCCGCAGTTATCATTACTAGCAAATGCCTTGTGAAGTTGATGGAAATCTGCACAGAAAAAGGGCCAAACATAAGCAGACATAGAAATTTTAAGAAGTTAATTAGTTTCAAAAGTGGCTTTGAAAGTCCTCCTCAACGGGGATTTCAGGATTACAATCACCTCAATTGCAAAACTGAGCTAAAGACACTTGGTTTCACAGCTTGCAATCAGCTCAAGCCTTTCCTCAGAAAGGTACAAGTATAATCTTTTTTTGAGATTTATGTGCTGCAAATAGTATTTCTCAATAGAAACTGTCTCACTGCATCCCACTCTCCCCAATGGCTGAGGAGATCCCAGCTGCAGCCCCAGCAAGGACATCTGCCCCATGCTCATGACATCATCATATGATGAGAGAAAGGGATTCATAGCGGCAGATCAGCAGCTGCGTATAGTGAAAGGAAGGAAAATCAGGGAATACTTTATAAATACGGGCATGCATTGGCCATCACAGCTGAGTATGTGAAACTGTGGCCATGGAGTAGTGACCAGGGACATAGTAGTGTCATTCTTTTTGTTTTGTTGCTGGTCAGAATCTTAGCCTGAAAACTTGGCAAAGTTTTTCCTGTGAATAATGACAAGTGAAAAAAGAAATCCCTTATGCTGAGTTGTTTCTAACTGCTGAGATAGACAGCTCTGACTCATTCTGTTCTCATATGTGCTGTGCATACGCCCACTGTATCTTGGCTGAGTGCAGCCGTAACCTTGCAGTCATGACAGTCTTTAACCCGTTTTTACAACACTTACCGCCTTGATATTGAAATGCCTGAAGAACTTAATACAGACTACTAAAAAACCAACTTCAGTATAAATTAAATGTATTCTACTCAGTAATCACATATACCAGATCCAACTTCTCGGAGTGTGTAGAGTGATTCTGTGTGTCTCTCAGTGTTTTATCACTCCATCTTCAGGGACTGGTTATGACTACAGTTTCAAGTAATATATTCTGTGATAAAATATCACTTTAGACTTGTTTAAATGTGACCCAGGCTTGTTCAACATTATTGGGTAAAGATAAACCTCATTTTCACAGCATCTATTAATGCAATCATAAACTTAAATGATAAACTTAATGAAATACATAGTGAAAATCTGGGCTTTTTTTTAAACAAATCTAGATGTAAGCTTCAGATTTAAACTGTATAGTAAAAAATGTGTGATTTTAGAATGCTCTATTACTATAATCACAGAGCTATGTATATGTATTTTTCCTCAGATATTTATTTACCAGATTCGAAGTCCAACCATATATCCATCAGAAGAATTGAAGTACATATGAGAAAAATGACTTGTTGAATTTTAAATGATCTGTTTCATTTTGAACGGTCTGTTTATAATTTACTTTTAAGTAGGTGAAGTCTGTTAAACCACCTGGTAAGGGTACCATTGAACTTCCCTCTCTAGCATCATTCCATCCATGAAGTATTTTGAAGGATCCTATTAGATAATCTCAGACCACACGACAGTTACGGTTACTAGGTTTAATGTTTCTGCCTTCATTGTAAGATTGGACTAACAGTGTTGGTTTGGTGCTATTGCTAGGAAGTAAAAGATATCTGAAATTCAAAAGGGATTGAATTTGTTTCAGATGGTGTTTTGGACTTGTGTAAGTTAAATGGAATCCTATATATAAATAAATCTTTATGGTCCAATTATTCTCTTGTCACAAACCATGTTCTACTAACTTTGCTCAGGCCAAAAAACCCTTTACTCTGCAAGTAACTCAGGTGGCCTGATCAAGATATTCGTGAAGTCAGTCACTGTTTCATTGGTACAGAGATCACAGGAGGGTTTGTAAATTGTAGAAGGATGACTGATGATGAAAGGTCCCTGTATCTTCCTAATTTTCCTCTGCAATGCAGTTTTTTCATTGAATTTCTCCATCATCATGGAAAATATAATTATTCTGAGTTTCTGTAGGCCTGCCATCTAGACACTAGATGTTCAGTTTCTCATGTCTAGATTGTGTTCAAGTCATGCAGACTTTTTCTGCATAATTCATCTGACAGTCCCATACTTTCCTCCAACTAAAACTTTTCAAAAAATTCTACTTATATTTAAATGATGGAATTTTTTTTTAATTCGTTGTCCTTCACAAGGCATTTTGTACTGATTTTTCTAGAACACTGTTGCATATATATTTTTGCTGGCCTGTTACTGTTGAACATGATGCCTCTCGACTTCCTGAAGTTCCTACTTCTTTATTATATCAGAAGCTATTTTCCTTTGTTTTCAAGGTTTTTACAGTGTTTCTTCACCTTGAGCATTACTTCCTCTTCCACCTTGAGATCCAGAGAGGCTGACTGCTGTGCCTGCATAACCCAGTCCCCTGTCAGTCATTTCCTTCCCTTTCAAACCATGCCTTCCTGCTTTCTCCCACAGTGCCCTTCGTGCTTTCAAAGAGCACATGGCAGGTACCATGAAACCTTCCTCTCACCCCTGCGTAGAACTTACCCTGAGTGAGAGGTTGGCAGAAACTGTTGATGACAAAGCTGCTTCAGAGTGCTCTGCCTTACTGCTTAGCCTGGTGAACGCTGTTGTTTATCGGCTTCTTTGTCTTCCCTTGTCTGTAGCCTTGAGTTTACTCCTGTAAACCAGAAGTACACATTGTCTTTCGGTTTTGTGCACAGCTCCCAGCACAGAGATCCCTAATCTTTAACTGGAATCCCTGTGTGGTAGTAGAAGCTGTAAGTGACTAAAAAAATAACAAAACCAAACCCCACCAACTTTCTCGGAAGTGGCCAGGAAAGTTTCCTCCTGACATATGCAGAGAAACAATAGTTGAAGCTTCTCCTAAAGTGAATGAAACTGTGAATTCAAGATGTGACAAAGCAAACAATAGTTTGCTGAGAGACATTGTGCATCACACAGCTACTGCCTCTGCCTGTGTAGTCTGAGCTGCTTCATTCTTTTCAAATTTGTTCTTGGACATAATTGGACAGTTGCTGGCTTTCGAGCTACAGATAACAAGTGTCTTTTACGAGCCCGATTTTCCCAGTGCACTGAACAAGCCTTACAATGGTCTATTTGTCAAATTTGCATTTCACAAACTAATCTGTTTATCAGTTAAAAAAAGAATCTTACAAATTTACCTTCTATAATAATCAGTCACTTTATTCTGATCTTAAAGGTCTCTTCCAATTAGATGATTCTGTGATTCTTTTAAACATCCAGGACCACCACATGCATCCCTGCAACTCTAAAAGCTAAGGGTTAGAAGGGACAGTCTCAAATTATAGAGTATTATCATGTTTACATAACTTTTCATTTTATACAAGCTGGTATCAGCCTAAAAGCTCTAAGATTTTCCTTTTAAATTGTACTACTGAGTAAACAAACTAAAGTGTTTCTTATCTCATTGCCTTTTTTCCTTATTTTGTCTGTTGTTGTGCTCATTAGAGGGGTCTTTGAATGGTGTGCATTCATGAGTCATAGAATTGTATAGTTGGAAGAGACCTTTAAGATCATCGAATCCAACCGTTCCGCCTGCACTGTCAGGGTCCCTAAACCATGTCCCTCAACACCAAATCCACACGTTTTTTAAACACCTCTGTGGATGGGTACTCCACCACCTCCCTTGGCAACCTGTTCCAGTGCTTCACAACCCTCTCTGTAAAGAAATTTTTTGTGATCTCTAACCTAAATCTCCCCTGACGTAAATTGAGGCCATTCCCTTTCATCCTGTCATTCTTAACATCATCATCATCATCATCATGGCTTGGC
>NW_010424863.1:0-16564 GCF_000710305.1 Buceros rhinoceros silvestris
CAGGCTGACAATGACAAAATAGACTCAATAGAAAAAATGATCAGCTACATTCATTATATGTACAACTACACGTCCTTATTGTGTTATAAACTATGCTTGTAAAATAGATTGAATGAAGAATCATTACTTTATAACTTTAAATGATCGCTTTTGTCAGAAACTGAATTAGAATTTGTTTTCTGCCCCAAATTAAGTATGTTTAGGTATTAAATGATTTTCACACAGTTTAAAGTGTGGACATAAAAGCTACCTAAGCTTGTATTCATTTCTGTCTCTGTTACCTTTCTTGTGTTCATTACCCAATTCACCCTGATTCTGTTTCTTCTCCTTATGTATATTCTTCCATCTTTTTCTTCTCTTTTTTTACACTTTTTCACCCTGGGCATCTTTCACACTATTTCTAGACATACAAAGGTGTGAAAGTTCTTATCAGACTGAATATATTTTTGTTGGTAGGAATTTTCAGAAAAAAAAAAAAAGAGGTACATAACTGATTTTAAGTTCAACTCTGCTTCCCTATCTCTAACTAAACCAAAACCTTTAAACTTTCCAAGACAGTCTTAATATATGACATCTGATTTCAACTGTTACCTTTCTTCCGGTTTGTAAAGACTGGAATAGGCTGCCCGGGGAAGTGGTGGAGTTCCCATCCCTGGAAGTGTTTGAAAGCCGTGTGGATGTGGTGCTGAGGGACATGGTTTAGGGACCCCGGCAGTGCAGGGTGAATGGTTGGACTTGATGATCTTGAAGGTCTCTTCCAACCAGATGATTCTGTGATTCCTTACAATGAACCTGAGCTGGTTCAGAGCATACCTGGACTGTGCTCTTTATACCGTTAACAGGGTCTGGAAAAGAGTTTTATCAGCTTCCTTGGCTAGTTTTCCCTTAAAACCAGTTGCTTCAGCCAGGTTTTGCTTTTTGCTTTTTATTTTCCCATCAATTCAATCTAGCAAGTCAGAATGAACCTGAAAGAGCTGGAACCAAAGTTAAAAATAATCCATCATAATTTCACTGTTCTCATCAAAATTGCCACGTAGCCCCCACTGGAGTATAAGCCTGGTTTGTTATGACAAGAGGAGGTGTTATTAAGTGTCATTTAAAGTTATGTGAGACACATTTTTAAGATTTGAAGTATTATTTTACACTTTGGGGGGGAGGGCAGGGAAGAATGCAAATCACTGTGATTCAGCTCAGGAGTCAAAGACAAATGCAAATTTTATTCAAGATTAGCTCTGTGATATTAATTGTTCTTCTTTCTCTTTTTTCTTCAAAGCTTGGGTAGTTTTAGACATTTTTAAAAAGGAACACATTGTGGATCACCCATAAAACAATATAAAAGGAGTTTATCTTCTGTAAGCACTGTTACTAACACCACTTATGCCCAGATGTTTACTGCCCTGTGTAGTTCCTGACAATCCAGCAAGAATCAGAGGAAAAGCATATTCAAACACATGTTTTAAGAGAAGAATTGGGATTTGATTTTAGCTGGCTGTTGTGTTCGTTTTCTTTCTCTCCATCTTCATGTACCTACAGCCCTGATACTACATGTAAACTGAAGAATAACTCTCATTTCCAACCTTGTTGCTAGAGAGAAGTTAACATCACTGTTGGTCTCTTCACTTTTATTAACTTCACTAAGTGAGGAAGGTGAAGATTATTCTGAAAGGTCAAGAACTGGGATTTATGTTTGATTTTAAAGAGAATGGAAAACAAACATCTGTCTTTTTTTTACAATAATGATGACAAAGAGACCTGTCAGATTCGGGAATAGCTCCAAACGGCGTATTTAAATAGAGTAGCCCTTTTGCTGACCCATTCCCTTGTCCTCTGAGATCCATGCGGACGTGAATGGAAAGGATTCACTTCATCTCTCTGTGAAGGGGAAGGGGATCTCTTGGCAATCTGAGAAGAAAGTAAATCAGGATTAAGAAATGCATTTAATCCACTCACCTGAACAATGAAAACCACACTGAAGACTGTGATATGAAGTAAATCTACCAATAATTTTAACACTCTATCTCTACTAACAGGACAGGCAGATTTTCCTGCCTCTTGGTAAGTTTTGCAAATGTAAAAATTAATCAAAGAATGCTCTGGACCAATCTTAATACCATAAAGTAGAGCTAATAATTACCATTAACGTAGCTACATACACGATAAAGTATCCCAGGATGCTGACCATGAGGTGACACCAGCCAAGAATCTTACCTTTTATTTTCGCAGCCTGCTTCATATTTGACACAGTAAATCCTCTTTTCTTTATTTTTAAATTTACTTTATAATATATATGCATCAGTAAGGTCTTGCTTCTGTGAACTAGCATACACATCTGCCTAAGGCTGGACATCTTCAGCTTCCACCAGCATCAGGAACAAAGGTGAGAGATATTGTTTGGCAAATCCTGGCAGAGGGCTGGGATTTTTACAGGCAAAGTAACTGTAGCAGTTTCCTCACACCTGAAAAATTCTTCTATTCAGTATTCATAGCCATGCCCGACTTTCCCTAACCAAGCATTTGGATTAGAGAAGAAAGGCTTATCTTCAAATTAAGGTCAGTGTCTGGCCTAAGAAGCTTCCCTAGTGTATGTGTACTCTTCAACTGAACGCTGGTGTATTTACTGCTTGAATATGAGCATTACATTTGAGAGTTTAAAGTAGTTTATTGAAATGGAAAAGGGCTTAAGTTTTGTTCCCTCTGAATATCTGTTGTGTAATGACCGTTCCTACATTCCCAAGTCAAAGTCATGAACAGAATTACACTCAATGTTCCCTTTCTTCACTCCCTCTTACTGATGATTTGGTCAATTAACACTTCCAAGTATTACGTCTCTTAGAGAGTCAGGAAAGCGTGAAATTGCCTTATAGTAGTGACAAGGATGAAGAAATCTTTCAGAGTCACCACTACAGCACTAAATCTGGAGTCAAAATAAAATATAGCATATACTATGAGCTAAAAAACGAAAGAAATGATAAAATATTTATTTGTCAAAATTGTTTAATAGCTATTAATACAAAAGATTTAGGTCATAATAGTGATCTAAAATTTCTGTTGTACTTCACCTCATCTCGTAGTTGCAAGAGTCAGTTAATTAAATTGAAATTTTCCCACTAGCATTTTATTCAGTCCTACCTTTTTCACATCATTGTGCTTGGAAAGGGGTGAGAGAGAAGGCAGGTATGCAGACCTGAAAAAATGGGGATAAATTGAGTACTGCTACACTTTCCATGTTAAAATTGTTGCTGAATAACAAGACTGGATTATTAAAATGACTGCTATAAGTATATGTTGATGTGCTCACCAAGACACTTTCCATCATTCACCAGCAGTCCTGGCTAACCAAGAAGGTCCCAGTGGACTGGAGGTTACCAAATGTAATGCCTGTCTGCAAGAACGGCCAGGAGGAGGATCTGGGGAACTACAGGCTTGTCAGTCTGACCTTGCCACTGGGTAAGGTTATAGAGCAGATCATCTTGAGTGCCATCATGTGCCGATCAGGCCCAGTCAGCATGGGTTTGTGAAAGACAGGTCCTGTTTGACTAACCTCATCTCCTTCTACAACAAGGTAATCACCTAGTGGATGAGAGAAAGGCTGAGGATATTGTTTACCTAGACTTTAGTCAAGCCTTTGACACTGTCCCATGGTTTGACCCTTTAAAAGACATGCAGATGTGATGCTGAGGGCTATGATTTAGTGGTGACTTGGTAGTGCTGGGTTAACAGTTGGACTTGGTGATCTTAAAGATCTCTTCTAACCAAAATGATTCTATGATTCCAATAGCAAAATGGCTTCAGGAAACAGCAGAAAGGAAACACAATGTCTTTTGAAGAGTAACTTTCTAATATGGGAAAAAATAATCCTTTTAATTAATTGCAAAACAGGTACTTCCAAGCCACATGCTTATTTTTCCATTTTGGAAAATAAACATGTGAAAAGAACCTCATTTTAAAGTGGTTCATAGAATAATAGAATCACAGAATGATTTGAGTTGGAAGGGAACTTTAAAAGTCATCTAGTCCAACCCTTCCTGCAGTGAGCAGGGACATTTTTCAGTAGATTAGATTGCTCAGAGACCCGTCCAACCTGACCTTGACTGCTTCCAAGGATGGGAGACCTACAACCTCTCTGGACAAACTATTCTAATGTTTCACCATCCACATAATAAAAAATTCCTTCCTTATATGTTGTCTGGATCTCCTCTCTTTTAGTTTAAAACCATGACCCCTAGTCCTATTACTACAGGCCCTATTAAAAAGTCTGTCCCCATCTTATAAGCTCCCTTCAAGTACTGAAAAGTCGTAATAATATCTCCCTGGAGTCTTCTCTTCTTCAGACTGAACAACCCCAACTCTCTCACCCTTTCCTCATAGAATAGGTGTTCCAGCCCTCTGATCATCTTCATGGCCCTCTTCTGGACTCACTCGAACACCCTCATGTCTTTCGTGCACTGAGGACTCCAGAGCTGGACACAGCACTCCCAGTGGGGTCTCACATGAGTAGAGTAGAGAGGCAGGATCACCTCCCTTGGCCTGCTGGCCATGGTTCTTTTGATGTAGCCTAGGATATGGTTGGCTTTCTGGGCTGCAAGCACACAGTACCAGCTCATGTCCCCTTTATCACCACCAGTACACCCAAATCCTTCTCTGCAGGGCTGCTCTCAATCCCTTCATCCCCCAGCCAGTATTAGTAGTGGGGATTACCCCAACCTATGTGCAGAACCTTGCCCATGGCCTTGTTGAATCTCATGAGATTCACCCAGGCCCACTTCTTAAGCATGTCCAGGTCCCTTTGAATGGCATCCTTCCCTCAGGCTTGTCAACTACCCCAATCTACTTGGTGTTCATTTGCAATCTAGCTGAGGGTGCACTCGATTCCACTGTCTATGTTGTTAATGAAGGTATTAAACAGTACTGGTGCCAATACAGACCCCTGAGGGACACAACTTGTTACTGAACTCCATCCGGACATTGAGTCATTGACCACTGCTCTCTGGATGTGACCATCTAGTCACTTCCTTATCAACTTTCCTTCATCCATAAAATCCATGTCTCCAATTCAGAGAGAAGAATGTTGTGGGGGTCCCTGTTAAAGCCTTACATATAGCAGACATCAGTAGCTCAGTTGCCAGCAAGAAGGCTGACCATCTGTCAAGGAATCCTGTGATTGAAACACACACCTCAAGAGATCCTCTGAAACCTTAAGACCTTCCAAAGCTTTCAGATGTGACACGCTTCAGTAAGACAAATATATGTATAATTTGCTTGTGCGTGTATATAGGGTGAGGGAGGGACCTAATGCCTTACTGCATTTCTAATGCCAGGGTCTGAAGATTTCAGGGCTCTTCTTTCAGCATTGACCATAATCCCAAAGAAAATGTTTACTGGACTGATCTGGAGGGATGTGCTATGTTTCTGGGTGGGTAAATAGATTATAATTCAAGTCATAAGGAAGGAAAAATTATGGACTCCAGTTGCACAAGAATGAAGAAGACCAAAAAGCAAGCAGAAGCGTGCCAAACCCTTTAACAGTGTCAGTAACAGAGAACTGGGTCCAGCAGTGACCCAGCACACAAAGAGAAGACATCCGTATTTGAGCTCAAGTCTTGAAGTCATATGGACATAGCACAGGGTCAGAAGATACCTGGATGATATGAAACTCCAAATCTTTGTTTTCTTCAATTGTCTTACAGACGGGAGGTATCCCTGTAAAAGAAACAGAGGAAAAGTTCTCACCAGCCTCCGTGCGTGAGGCAATTGGTATTCCTTTGTCAGTGCAACAGTCATCTAGCTGCCTGCAGTAGGTCTTACTCCATCTGTAAATTTACTTATTGCTTAGAAATATTTTTGCAGTTATTTATTAATTGTTCCCTCCTCTCTGAGTTATTACACATCACTAAATACAGGATAATGTTAACACATTAGAAGGAAATTTTATGTGCTGTGTAAAATTACTGCCTGTGAATTTTAGTGGAAATTATGACAAGATCAATATTATAGTGACTCTCCAAAATCTTTGCTGTCTTTCAGCTTGCTTAGAAGTATGGGGCCTCATTCTCCGTACTGAACACTATGTCAGCTGTGGAATTTCAATTAACAGCCTTTAGAGAGAACATCTGAAGGAGAAGATGTGTTTTACTCTACAGGACCTTGGTACAGTCAGATCAAGAGCGTTGGGGTCTCAAATTTTTCGTGTCTTGCTTGGTTGCATAAAGCAAATGATGGATGTGACGAAGACACAGGTTTGATGTGAAGAAGACGCAGGTTCCATACGAAGATTTTGGTGGGTTTTTTTTAATAGGCTAGATGCAACACTAATGTAATTTATTTATTTTTTATATATTGGGCATGCACTTGGAGTGTTGGATGTTAATAATGAATTGTGAAAATTACAGAAAACTTTATAAGATGTCACTTAATTAAAATTAACACTCATGGATATCTGACAGGGAAAACACAAGAAAAAAGTAAACTAGACAATATCCAACAGAAAACTTGACTTTTACCTGAGGTTCTTCTTGTTACCTCCTCCTGGACAAGAAAATATATGAAAATATATGAAATACACGAAAAAAATATATCAGGAGAAAAGGTAAACAAATAACTCAATACCTGAAATGCACTTCCCAGTTCTGATAGGAAATTATGCAGTGCTGAGTGAGCTGGCAGATGTTATTGCTAAGCCACTTTACATCATCTTTGTAGGTCACGGATAACAGGACTGGAGGAAAGCCAATGTCACTCCAGCTATCAAAAAGGGCAAGAAGGAGGACCCAAACTACAAGCCAGTCAGCATCACCTCCATCACTGGAAAAGTGATGGAACAAGTCATTCAAGATGTCATCTGTAAACATGTGAAAGAAAAGAAGATTATTGGAAGCAGTCAACATGGATTCACCAAGGGGAAATCATGCCTGACCAATCTCAGAGCCATCTATGATGGCATGACTGGCTGAATAGATGTGATGAGAGCAATGAATGTTGTCTAGCTTGACTTCAGCAAGGTTTTTGACACCATCTCCCATAACACCCTCACAGAGTAGCTTAGGAAATGGAGCTAGATGAGTGGACAGTGAGGTGAATTGAGAACTGGCTTAATGACAGAGCTCAGAGTGTTGGTTGTGATCAGCTGCAGTCTAGTTGGAGGCCTGTAGCTAGTGGTGTTCTTCAGGGGTCAGTACTGGGTCCAGTCTTGTTCAACATATTCATCAATGACCTGAATGAAGGGAGTGAGTGTACTCTCAGCAAATTTGCTGATGATACAAAGCAGGGAGGAGTGGCTGACACACCAGAAGGCTGTGCGGCCATTCAGCAAGACAGGCAGAAGAGTTGTGCAGAGGGAAACTTAATGAAGTTCACCTAGGGCAAACATAAGGTCCAGCACCTGGGGAGGAATAACCCCACGCACCAGTACAGTTTAGGGGCTGACCTGCTGCAAAGCAGCTCTGCGGACTTCAGAGTCCTGGCAGACAAGTTAACCATGAGCCAGCAGTGTGCGCTTATGGCCAAGAAGGCCAATGGTATCCTGCAACGTGTTAAGAAGAGGGCGACTAGCAGGTTGAGGAAGGTTCTCCTGCCCCTCTACTCTGTCCTAGTGAGTCCACATCTGGAGTACTCTGTCCAGTTCTGGTCTCCCCAGATCAAGAGAGTCAAGGAACTACTGGAGAGAGCACAGCAGAAGGCTACCAAGACAATTAGAGGGTTGAAGCATCTCTCTTATGAGGAAATGATGAGAGATCTGGGACTGTTTATCCTGGAGAAGAGAAGACTGAGAGGACATCTCATCAATGCCTATAAACATCTAAGAGGCAGATGTCAAGAGGATGGAGCCAGACTCTTTTGAGTGGTGCCCAGTGATAGGACAAGGGGCACAGGCACGAAGTAGAACATGGGATGTTCCATCAGAACATAAGGAAATACTTACTTCCTTATTTTGAGGGTGACAAAGTATTGGAACAGGATGCCCAGAGAGGTTGTGGAGTCTCCTCTGGAGACTTTCAAAAGCTATCTACCTGGATGTGATAATGTCCAACCTGCTCTAGGTGAACCTGCTTTATCAGCGGGGTTAGACTAGATGTCTCCAGAGGTCCCTTCCAACACCTGCCATTCTGTCATTCTGTGTGATTCTATCCATACTTGCAAAGTGTTTTCTCAAAAAGTTGGATGTGAGTAATTTTGTCTGAAATAATCCAGACAAATAATTAATTTTAGATTAGCTGGTCCTGATCAATGGATCTGGATCGTGCTGTCCAGAAGAAAGTCTCAGATTAAGCACTGCCTCAGTGTTTTACATTCAACTGCTCTCCTAAAATTCTGTTTAAAAACTGGTGCAAGTTACTGCAAATAAGTAGAGCAGACTCTGTTGATGAAGGCAACTTCATCTTCTTTTCCATAATTGGTAACAAAGATAATATCTATACTAAAGATTAAGATGTTTGGCCTGGCAGCTATACAGAAAGGCATTGCACTGGTACCATGGTTTTACATATCTTAGATTCTGGTTTTATACTGTTCCAGTCAGTAATTTCTTATTCACACGTACTGCAATCTGATTTGAGGCAATTATAAAAAGTTTTCCCCATAATTTTTCTTGTCTGAGCGGTAAATTAATATTCATATTTTTCTCTATTTTATACATGCTCTAGCCTCACTCTCAGAAAGGAGTTTCTTAAATCATAACATTTCCATAACTGGTATATTTAGCTAATAGAGCTTTCTACAGAGAAAAAGAGCATGAGTTATTTATACTCTTTGAACTGTTTGGATTTGGCAATAAAATAGAATGACATAAAGAATAAGTTTTGACTGATGACAAAGTAAAACTCTTTAAAATGCAATGACAATGGGACTAAACTTCATTCAACAGGCAGATAGCAAAATATTTTAGTTCTTCATTTTCTACTGAGATATAAATTACAAGTTTCACAACAGTGCTAAATCCTCAAAAATGTGTAGTCAGAATAACCCAATTAAACTAATAATTTTAAATCTCTTAACCAAGGGCTGTAGAGGTTGTTCAGAATAAATACAGGTAAGACAAGCATTAAGGCTAAGGTTGCTGATTCTCTGCGGAAAGTCTGAAGGAACCTTAACAGAAGCCCTCATTAACTTGAATTGTCCTGTTTTGTGGCTTCATCATCAGACAAAAGGGAATACTTGTATAAAATGGGTAACTACAAACCCTGTTATATGTTCCTTCAGAACAGAAAGCAAATATTGAGAGTTAAGTGAATATTAGAAATACCAACATATTTCATTCAGAAAACAATATTTGACGGAAGTACTTTATGTATAATTTTCTCTGTGTGTGTATATGCATGTAATGCATACATAATACATATACTAAATACAAAATTATTTCAGCAGCTGAATTATTGTGGATTAATTCAAAAAAATCAATACCATGGGTTCATTCATTCTCCTTTAATAATTTACTGAACACGTTTATTGGAAGGAATACTCCTAGAATTTGTGAATTCAAAACTGATAACGTGTGTGAATTCCCAATCAGCAAAAGCGTGAGTGTGCATTGCAGAAGTATGATTGAAGTATCGTACGCCTTCACCTGCTGGAGACTAACAGCATGTTACAGAATGGATACGTAATGGTGATACAATGGGAAAACACTTAGCTGCAAGCATATTTCATTTTATTTTTCTGAGCAGTACAGGACATTGAGACACATTGGGAAGATCTGAATATATTCCTGTGACTTTTCCACTGCTGTAAATATAGAGGCAGCTAAGGGCATATATAACCCAGCATGGAGATAGGCTTGTGCGTGTCATTGTGCTGGTCCTTCATCACAGCCAGGATACACAAGCTGATGAAAATATTCGTATAAGGAGCTATCCATGCTCAAACAGAAATACAAATGGGGAACCAATTTTCCCAAGGTAATACATCTGTAAACAATTAACACTGACCTTCTTCTAGGTTCTTCATTTAAGAGACAGCACATCCAACGTAAAGTGGCCTATGCTTGCCACCAAACAGTTCTCAAAAAAAAAAATTAGCATAGTTATAACAGCAGTTGGTGAAATCTATGGGTCTGTGAGATCAACATATATCTCAAAGGAATTTCTGTAGACTCTCAAAGTATTTTAGAAAGAATCTCTTGCTTCATCTCTTTAGATTGTAATCCCCGTCAGAGTACTTAAAGTACTGTTTATCCCGGTTACTCCTCTAAAACACACCCCATCACAGTGAGTTATTCTAACTGCAATTATCTGTTTCTTGGTGAATTTATGAATAGTTAAGCAGACTGTTACTGCTTCAGAGAAACAGCTTTATATTTAAGAAATATGAGATGTCATCATAAACCACGTATTTAAATATTGTAAAACACATATTTAAAACACTTATATTTTTTAAGATTTAGGCATATGTTCAATTGAGTATTGTGCATTTACAGTGCAGATATTAAATGTGGGATTTATCTCACCCGGCTTGAGATAGGGAAAGCAAGGAGGACTACATCAGCAAGAGTCATCTGGTGGCTTTTTGAGGTGAGCAGTAAGCACGGCTTTTAGAGATCAGTTTGCGGGATCTTGGCTAAAAGTCTTCATTTACTCACATGGATCCCACCAGAAAACTGTAAACTGTATGTTTACAGCAAGGTTCTGACAGGTTTTCAAGCCTTAAAACACCAAACGAAATCCCTGTTAACCTTTTGCTCTGCATGTACTTTTCCATAGAAACCCCTAAATTTTGCCTATTTCATTTCTCTTGTGCTCTATTTTATTGTGAAATTGGCCAATTTAGAGTAAAATGTCTAGCTAAAATAATTAGGGGAAAATGGATGCCAGAGATCAACTCATCCAACTGTGTTAAATGAGAGATAAGATATTCTTCACTCATTTAATTAAACCAAATAACACCTGCAAGACACACCTACCCTTCTAAGCAGAGTGAAATGTATGCAGTACCAGGGTTCATTCCAGAACTAGCATCAAACCTTGAGGAGTTTCAATCAAAATGGGAGACGTTACAGTGCTTCTGTAAAATAGGATGGTGTGCAGATCTTCTGTGATTTCTTCTCATAAAGGTATGGGAAACAACCCGTTTTCTTTCAAAATTGATCTCTAAAAGTGATTTTTAAAGGTGAAACAACAAAAGAGAGACTCATGTTATCTGCTGAAGCTGTTGTGTTTGCAGGAAAAGAGTTTAAGAGAAAATGTACAAAAGAAAACCTTTCAAAAATTCAGAAAGATTCATTTCCTTTTCCCTTTCTAAAGCTCTCCACAAGGTGAGGGGACCTCATTTTCCTTCTCTGTATGTGCCATCCTCAGAGTATGCAAAAAAAAAAAAAACAAACCCAAATACACATCCAGCAAAAAGCTTTGCTTCAAAATTCCTGCTTCCAGTCTTAAGTAGTTTCTTTAAACGTACTTCCCTAGAGTCAAAAATATGTTTTTAATGGTAATTTCATGATGTTATTGGTGCAGGCATAATTAAATAAGAACACTAATTTACAAGCTGGGGTTGTGGGAGGAATTTTATGGTCAGTTTGTATTACAGTTCTGATTTCAGAGTAGTTGCTAGAAGCATGTTTTAAACATTAGCAGCATATGATACACTCACCTATAACACACTAGAAAAGAATATTCCATCTGTTTACAAACTGTGATAATAAGCAACATTTTTCTCCCTACAGCGGCTGATTTTCAACAGTTGACCAATCATTAGAATTTTTATATATATATATATACACATTCTCTTATATCATATGTGTTATTTATTTACTCGTTCTAAATCAGTAGTGTTCCAGGTAGTACCTAATGGCACCAAGTTACAACACGTAGCCACCCTGCCTAGTATGCATTGCAGTAAACTGGTGGTTTGACTTACTGCCTGGAAAATCCCCGGTGTTACAAGCATTAGGAAATAGCTGGGTCTGGTTTTAAAGAATTGATTCTTATACCACGGGATTTGTCCTCACACAACAAAGAATTCTCTCTCAGGTTTGACCTCCCTTTCAGAAAGTTCATTCGGTGCAATTGGGTAGATCTTGCATAGCAACAGAAATGGGAAAGAACTGTAAGGTGTGTATAAATATTGGATGCAGCATGGTGCATCCAGTTAAGGGGCCTTTCCTTGGTGTTTCTGTGAGAACACAAGCGTGTTCAGTGAATGAGCTTTTGGTTTAGAAGGAAAGCCACTGTGCTAGGAATAGATTATTGCTTTTTTCTTGGACCTATGCTTGCTTTTTAAAAAGTAACGGTCAGTGTCAAGAGTCTTCCTTCTGGAAAACCGACCCCCCAACTTCCACTCTTCAGTGTCTGTGACCTCTCTCCTACAAATCATACAGCTGGAGTCACAATCTATCTCAAACCTGATTTGAAATGGGCTTCAAACTAACTGAAGGAGAAAGGTAGCATCAAACTAAAACAGGCAAAAGATGTTCTTCAAACTCTCTTGATAATAGGATAACTAATTAGTCAGAATCACTCTGATTTTCATTGTGAGCTGAATCATGAAAAGAAAATTCTGTGAATCTTGATAGTATATTGAAAGGATTTTTGCAAGAGCTTGAAAAGCCACATGTTAACTTATTTTGCTAGCAAGAACAAATATTGCTGCAAAGCAATAAAATGTAAAGATCTCTGAAGTAGTTTGACAGATGCTTTCAAATGGCCAGAAAAATGTAGCATGATTTTAGGGAGTCTTTTTCAGAGAAGACTATTGTAAAGATGCTCTATATCATGCATCTTCTAGACCAAGATGGATGAAATAAAGGAATATCTACAGAACATGTATATTATCGGTGGAGAGTCACACATTGCTCAGAGAAGTTGGACATTTTTCTCTTCTTGTAAATATGCAGGAAGTACACAGAAATAACATCAACAACGTGATATCATGTATTGTTATTCACCGGGGATAATAGCAATTGCTTCATTACTCAGGAGTTTTTAAAGTAAAATAGCTGAAATATTTAATTTTTCATTTAAAATTCAGCTGCAGTTGGTAGCTTACAAAAGCCAAATTCTCCCAAGTACTGGTGACAGAGAGTTATAACAAGAATTTTGTGACTAGCCAGAGCTACATGCGTAAAGTCTGTCTTAACTTTCTCGGACCTGTAGAACATTACGGATAAAGGAGCCATTTTACCACCTAAAGCCTAAGAAAATCAGATCAGAGTTCATATTCCATGCCTCTTCTGTGAGCATGTGTGCACATATTTTGACATTAGTGTGTTGATGGAGGGATCCAGAGTAACACAACCATGGTTCAGATGATGTGTGTCACAGAGGCTTGAAGTTCTTACAAATTGATGAGACTCCTACCAGAAAGACTGAAGATTTTTCGTAACGGTTTGATTAGAAGACTGAAATAAATGACCATGGGAGACAAAAGAATCGAAGAAAATTCCCTAAAATAAGCATCATCCTAACTCTAATAGAGCTGAAAAGAACTGAGAACAGAAGTGATAAGGGGTTTCTTGTGCAAATTATATTTGTAACTAATATCCTGATTGTAAAAAGCTTCTGAGAGTACCCTTTTTGATGAGCAGTTTTACTTTCTCTAGGACTATTGCAGCAAAACATCCTACATGCTTCATTTTGTAACATGCTAGATTTCACTAATGTGAACGTTTTTATGAAATGCTCAAAATATTTAGGCATTCCATGCAATGACTGCATGGAGCAGTCCAACCGGGTAACAAAGAGCTTGTTATTGCAGTCATCTCACTGAATGCCTACAAATCTCTATCATTCCACAAAGTAACTGTCTGAAAAAGTCATTTTGCAGTGGCAGAAAATTTTAATTGTTTAGTGAAGTGATTGGTTTCACAATGTAACTGCAAACGTTACATGTGAGACTAAGTGTGAGACTGAATAAACTAAATGTGAGACGATGACCACATTTAGTGACAATTTCAAAGAGGTAGGAAGAAAATCCCTTCTATATGAATATTTATTTGTCTTATGCATATATACTCAGACGTATGTAAATATAATAATAAAAAAAAAAGCTACCCTAAAGCTGTAAAAAAATGAAGGAAGCAGACACACAGAACATGTTAATGTCATCCTGTGTGAAAGATTTCTGGACATAAAAGACTCGTAGCCCATTGCTGGATAGATGGCCTTTAGGGCACGTAAAGTGATAATTTTAAATGTGTGTTTTCTATGTGACTGGAACAAGATGGGGACATCAAAAGACATGCTGCATGCAGCACGATGGGAGAGCACCAACACTCTCCATTTTATTGCACTACTTGTGTTTCTGAATACCAAACTACAAGGATGAAAATCCTTAGTAACTCCATAAAATAACTCATATACCTTTCTTAGCTGTGTTTTGTTGCTGTTTTCAGAATAACCATAGGAAATTCCAAACTCAGCAACCCACAAAACAAGCTTTAATGTAAAACGATACACCCAGTACATATGAAATGATAATGTTGAGAATGCACATCAAATATTAAGTGTTCCAAACTGGGAGAAAGGGATAATATGCATTATAATAAGGTTTTGATTATTTCAAGAAGTGCTATTAATCCTCTGGAACTATGACGCATTAGGATCCCATGCCAGAAAAGCACTTAGGTGTGGTCTTTTCTCTAAGTCCAAAAGTAGACCACTGAGCTATATATCTGCCTGCGTACAAATGTTTAAATTAAGAGATTGGTCTCAGCGCAAATTTAGAAATGTTAAACTTAATATTGCCAATATAATAATGAACTGGGTCATTTCAGCACATAAGTGTAGAAAAGTGCAAAGTGCATTAGTACACGGCAACCAGAGCAGCGCTACCACAGAGCCGATGACTTGGATGGAATAGCTCTTACAGTCAAAACCAAGTTCATTCTCAAGCCGTGTAAGGAACCCATTCCTTCACTGTGCTGTCTGAACAACATGCAATGAAAATGGGTAAGACGATAGACCTCGAATCCCTGATTCAGCCCGATTCAGATCAAATCATATGAGCAGTGCTACCGGGGCTCGTGTAGAAGCAGTTTGCAGTTCTTATTTGGAACTATACTACACTCTGAATATATTTTGACTATTTTGCAGTCTGGTAAATGAATGTAGGCACACAAGGTTTTTAAATATTCATAAACCCATGGAATGTGTGCTGCATAGAGTTTTAATTTTTTTCGTAATTACATTAAAACTAAGTTATTTCCTTATTGTTCACTTATGGTCTACTCTGCAAAGAAAGAGACAGGATTTCTGAACCACTGCTATTCTGAGGTCACGCAATTACCATTGCATTTTAATACATGTGCTTGAAAAGGAAAAGATAGGGTTACAAGAAAAGTTATTTTTCTAAGAATAGGAAATGTGATAGATATGCACTGTGAAGACTTTTAGTGAAACATTGATGTTGTGTCTTGTAGAAAGTTCTTGGAAAATCTGCAAATAGTGGAGGTTCCTAAAATAAGTGTATGCTGGGTAAGGAACTAACAAAAATGAGGAATCCAACAGAAGTGGGAGACAAAATATCCTACTCAAAGGATGTGTAAGTTTTTCAGGAGCACCAACAGAACCATTCTTGCTTAGCACCTTAGTCATAGCCTTGAAGTAAACGTGCCTAGGACATTTCCTGGTGACATGAAACTGAAAGTTCAGGCTACCATATTAACAGACTTCATTGATTTTAGGATTTACAGGAGAGCAAAAAGTGTGAAAGTTGGGGGAAACTGCAAGATTGTACATTTAAACATTTCAAAACATTTGCAGTAATCTGGAGAGACTGGAAGACTGTAGAGAGCTCAGTGGATCACTGAGCTTCCACAGGAAAGCAAATTAGTAAATGGTGACTGTGATCCTAGGTTATAAGCAAAAAGGTTTTTCCATTAAGAAAGAGAAAAATGAAAGAAGAAATAACAAAAATAGGTAACCAATGGAAGTATTGAACAAGGTAACTATGAAACCATAGCTAAAATTCAGTATACATCTCTGGCTCCCAATGCAAAACCTCCCAAAGGCAAAATGCACTGAAATTAACAGATGAAGATAAAAAAGTTCTTAGGATGGTCAAGTGGATGGCAATCCCAGAGTAGGAAAGTTCAGCATTTTCAGTCCAAGTTAGCAGTTTCAAGGCGACATGTCTCTTCCATAAATATATCAAGAAGGGAAACAACAGTCCAGAAAACACATATAAACAAAATGATGTTATTTTGACATGCAAAGAAATGGGTGTACAAGGACAAGCGATACACTTAGCCTGGAAATTACAGGGTTTTCTACCTCTGGAGCAGTGAGGTTCTGCAGCTCAGAGCTGCTTACCGGACTGAAAGTGCGCACGCTTGTGTGAGAGCTCGTGAGAGTCCTACACGTGTTCACCCATATGTGATAACTTGGTATGAGCAAAATCTAAACTGTAGCAAATCTAAACAGTTTTAAGCCCAAGTTTGTTAAGTTCCTGGAAGTGACTACGTAGCAAGGTATCTCTAATGAACACGATTGGATTTTGTTGCAGAAGATCAAACACACCACTGCATTTGTAGTTACACTTTGATAGAAGTTCGATACTTTTTCAGATCACAAATTAAGCGTTTTGTGATGTATTTTATATATATATATATAATAAATGCTGACACATTTTAAAATATACT
>NW_010424864.1:0-9513 GCF_000710305.1 Buceros rhinoceros silvestris
CTGCTGAACTGACCTGGAAAAGGAACAGCTTGTGTAAACCTTCACTTCTTTGGTTTTTTTTGCCTTTTCCTCTCAGTTTGTGCATATGTATAAAGTAGTTTTATTGTTTATTAAAAGTTTGTTTCAGTTTTTCCGAATGCAGACCGAGGTGTGAATTTCTTCCTTCCCCTTTAAACCCCCTCTGTCTATAACAAGACAGAAGGATTCGTTAAGGTAATTCGAGGAGTTGTTATTACCTCAGTCCCTCGACCCTTAACAAAGTCCAACTGATTTACCTGGCTCCACGCTTTTTAGTGTTTGTGTTGGGTCTGCTTAGCTTTAAAAACAGACGGGCTTTCAGCTGTGCAGACGTTTTCAGATAAAACACCCACGCCACTCCTGTCCCCATCATCTTCTGAGATGCTGTTTGGCTGGCACAGATTGCCTGATGAGGATTTGATTCCAAAGTATGCAGCCAAGGTTGTAATAGCGCCTTTCCTTTTTGGCCATTTCCCTTTTAAGCAAGGTAACCAAGAAACCCCATTTTGCACCCGGGAATGCTGATTGCACTAAGTAGTTAAGTCCATCAAGTTCCCAGTGACACTTTCTGTCTGTGAGTTTCAGATAAAGACAGGGAGCTAAAGTAGCTTAATGGATTAAAGCAATTGCCTTCCCCACCTAGACACCTTGGCTGGAATCCGATTTTGGCGCTTAAGTGAAATTGCTCATTTGCTTCAGGGGAGGGAGGTGGAGACAGATCACACAAATTATCCCAATGACCAAAAGCCGGGGCCATCGATGCTGGTAGGTAGGGTGGCCTGCTGATGCGCGTGTCCCTGCAAGTCATTCCTTCTCCCCATATGAGACTTTCCCACTGCTAAAAATTTAGCACCCTTTGGCATGGAGTAAGAATCCCTCACAGCAAATGTGGAGAAGTTTGTCCCACTGCTGAAAACACCGTGACAAATCCTGCCAGATTCTCATTCACTTGGAAAATGGTGTTCAGACTGAGGAGGTGCTAAATGGTTAACCTTTCCATCAGACCAGGGAGAGGCTCTGGCTGTGAAAGCACCAGTAATTTACCTTCCATTAAGATGCTGCAGCTTCTCATCTATTTGACGGCTGATAGAAATTGTTTTCTAAATAATAAGGCTTTCCCTGTAAAAAACACCATAGGTAATGGGAAGATTAAAACAGAAGTTGAGACATCACCAATCTATATATTCAATCAATGCCAAATGCTAAATGCAGTCAGTGTCTGCTTCCCGATACGTGTCACTAGGACCATACCAGAAAGCTCAGGAGAATGTCCAGGAATTGCTGCTATTTTAACTCTCTTTTTCTTTTTTTTTTTTATTTCAGCTTGGAGGTCCAGAAGAGAGTAATTGGAAGTTGTCCAGATTACCTAAGCAATTGGTGGAAAATCTTGCAGAGAAACCGTGGCTTTTAATTTACAGGCCTGGAGCCACTTCCACAGGAGCAACACAGCTCTTAGGGCTGTTTGGTGGGTCTATAATAAAAGCGGATTTTCTTAAAGGATCTTGTTGCTTCTGTGTGTGGCTGAGGCCCATCACTCCTTATTTCCCAAGGCACTCCAAAGCACCTGAAAAAATGAGTCCTGGAGGACCACCTCTTTGTTACTGTCTTCTCCAAGGTGGAACATCACTGTTTCTTCTGGTGACAGTACACAGCAGTTTTCACAAGATAGCAATTTTTCAAGATAGAAGAATTTTGATTAGGAAGAACAGAACCAGCCAAGCTGAATCTGAACAGTCAGTGCCCCAGTTTTGCAAACTTCTTTTTTCCCATGTAATATCTAGAAAAACAGTCTGTGAGAGCAGTAGGGAAGAGGAATCCATTTTAACCTCTGCAGATGCAGACAGGCTGATCCCACACCACTGGTTGAAGCTCATGTGGAACATATCACGGCCAGTGCTTCACAGGAATGATACATCTGTCTGACAGAGGAGAAAGACGGAAATACCACTTAATGCCAGATAAATCCAACACGATTTAATAAAAAATAATGAGCAAAGGAACATAGTTGTCATTTACCATCGGTTTAAAACGCTTTGTGTTAACCTCGCTTACTCCTCCATCTGATGTATGCTGTCTTGGCACGTTCTCTCTAATTTCTTACAGATCCCTCTTTTACTGACCCCTCTCTTCTGGGCTTTTCCAGCTCCAACTTCCATTGAAGTGTTACTGGAGCAGAAAAATGGCTCAAAAGCTGCTACAGTGGGGGTCCATTTCTGTCCTCTCACATTATTTGCTGTTAGGAGTCAATAATAAGACTGGCCTAAGCACAGGACTCGGAGTTATCGCCTTTGCCCTGTGCTATGTGGTGTAACCATTACTCCCTCCTTGTAAGGATGTAGGAGGAAGCCTGCTCTCCAGCCCTAACCAAGGGAAAAGTTCTCCTTGCCAGTGAAATTGGAGGGAAATTGTTCCTGGGTCCTGCCTGCAAGGTTGTTTCTAAACTGCACTCAGAGCTGATGGGGATTTAATTTTTCCCCATAGAATTAGGGACTCTTCTTGTCCATGCTGGTGTCTTTTCCAATTTTCTCTGTGAGAAAACCAGAACTTGAGAAATGGAAACATTTGGGAGTTTTTTGGCAATGGAAACTTTTCAGACCATGAAGAATCATTGCAAGTAGCACATTCTTGAAGATGTTTATTGAGTGGAAAAGCTGTTTTTCACTGGAAAACGTAAGGGACCATTTTCTTTTCCACTCTAGCAGATCGAGCCACAGCTGAGCGTGAGCTCTTTTTTTACATTGTTTCATTTCCATTTATTTTGCCTCCTTTCCCTCAAATGCCCCTCTTCCTCTCTGCTACCGAGAGGGATGGTGCCATGGTTGAAGGATCAGCACTCCCCAGCTCAGCCCCCATGGAGGGCTCACAGCATCCTCTAAACATCCAGGAGAACAGCAGGATTTCTTGGTGTTCTTGCGTTGGGTTGAAACCACCCAAATAATGCCCCATTGACTTCTGACTCCAGGAAGCAGGAGGGGGATGGAACCAGAAAGGGGATCAGAGCTCTGACATTCAGGACACGTG
Source organism: Buceros rhinoceros silvestris (assembly GCF_000710305.1). NCBI lineage: Eukaryota > Metazoa > Chordata > Aves > Bucerotiformes > Bucerotidae > Buceros > Buceros rhinoceros. The sequence goes on from NW_010424864.1 coordinate 3,040, forward strand.
GGCTTTCTTCCAAGCTCTCTTCCAGGCACTGCCCAGAATTTCTGTGCAGGCAGTGATGGGTCACTCGATCCCCATGTCCGGCTGCAGAATAATGCTATCATACTTACTACTGACCCACCCTCACACCCTCTCTGTCCCCTGCACTGTCATGTAAAGATTCCAGGGATCCTCAGCTGAAATATTATGGTGCAATGAATAACAATAGTACTAGGATGTGGATGCCTGCCTTACTCCTGTCATGTTAGTTAGGATCCACTAGCTAAAGAAACTGCTATATGTCCCCGTCAGCCACCAAATACTGTTTATTTAACTTACAAAATGCAGATATGCTGGCAGTCAGAGGGTTAAGAGAAAGCAGCAACTAAATACTTGTAAATTGATGTAGTGCCCTGAGGGTACATCTGCTGGTAATAAAGTGCATCTCATAAACAGATCTGACTCCCTGCTACAGTCCAGCAAAGCAAAGTGGAGTGGGTCTGTCCCAAATTAACCGTAAATGAGACTGACACTTTAACACAAATCGAATGCCCCTCAGGGCTCCGCTTACATTAATTACAAAGCCTTGGAAAACAACCTAGAAGGGCTTTCTCTTCTTTAGGATAAATTAATTGAATGGATCTGCAAATGGTGCAAAAATCAGACGTATGGGTGGGGGAGGAAGCCATTTAAATCCTTTCCTTTGCTCACCCTTCTCATGATGAAAACCAGTAATATTAGCAATAACTGCTAAGTATGGATTCACCCGGGTGTTGTTTAACTCCTCCACCACTCTTCTTGCCCTGACCTTTGAGGTGGAGAAGTCCATCTCATCTATGGATGTGGCCACTTCCAGACATGCCACAGGAGGCAAGAAATCACCACTCCAAGGCTGGCAGTGAATGGGGATGCAAGAGCGAAAACCGCATCAAGAAAACACGTGGGCTGGGAAAGGCTGAACTTCCCAAGAGGCTTGAGGGTACCCATGTGCTCTGTGAGTGCCCCTCCATCTGGGATTGGGTTGCCATGGGTGCTCCCTGCCCCTGCCTCACCCTGGACCACCCAGACCCTCTCTGTGTCAAATCTTGCTGCAGGGTCATCCCTTGTGGCCTAGCTGCTGCTGTCCCCCAGCCTGCACCTCTGCCCTCCTGCCGAGGGGCTCCAGCCAGGCATGAAAGGGCCAAGAGACACAAGGTGGCCAAACTTCCTCCACTGGTGTTTTGGGAGAACCAAAAGGTATTTTTTTCCCTTTCCTAGAGGGAAATGGATTTGAGACCCAACATCACCAGAGTAACACCTCCATCATGACTTTGTCCATCAATCCAGTGACCTCTGTCATGACTTTTTTGCCACCTGTGCTTGTGCATTAGAACGCCTCACCCTCAGCAGGCATAGCAGAAAAGCAAACAAGGTGGCAGGGATGAATGAGATTTGGATCCACAAAAATGCAAAAAAGAAAAAAACCCAAAAACAAAACAAAAAAACTCCCGATCTGAATTTTGGGACTGCAGTTTGTCACAGCTCCTCTTTTCTTGTGATGGGCTGTGGGGCCAGGGCGGGTGGTAGGTGTTCTTTGAGACAGGATGGCTCCTCTCCACCATCGAAAGCCACCATGCCGGCAGGCGGAGGGCTGAAGGTGTTGCTTCACGCCTTGTCCTCCAGCTCTGCTGCTTTGCATTTCAGATGCAGGGGCATGGTTTACAATCTAATTCCAAAACAAAGGCAGGCACCTATTTTTTATACTTTATTAAGGAACCTGTTTGGATTTTTATGGTTCAACTAATATTTGTGGGTTTTTTATTGTGAGCAGCCATCCAATAGCAACGTTAAATAAAAAGTGGAGTCTCTTTATTGATTTCCTTTTACTTAAAAACAAACATGTCATATATAATCAAGATGTACGCTGCTTGTAGATCGTAGAGAGCACATTTGTAAAACCATCGAAAGAAAAAATTAAATGGAATCTATCACAGCCACCTTTCTGAATCATTCGAACAGGGGATGTTACATACATAAAATGCTTATAGTCCTTCTGGCAAACTTTTAATACAATCATTTGGTTTGCACTTTAAATGCCTGGCATATTTTAACCCTGGAGATAAATGAATCTCAGTGGGATTGCTGAGTAATTAAGAAAAGTGTCTCTGATGGGCTTGCTTCATACAGAGAGGTGAGATAACACCAGGAAAGCCAGCCGATGGTTTGATATCTTTACATTGAAAAAAAAAAAAAGGCAAAACCCAAGGAATGCCATTGTCAGGCTGCGCAACAGCAATTGCTTTCAAAGTTGGGTTTTTGGTGTTAGCTGTGTTGTGGTTTTATAAATTGCCATTTAAATTGTAAACTAACTTGCATTGTGGAAGGAAGCCTCTCAAGATGAGCCAGAGCATGATGGCCTCGAGGCTGCAGGTCAGGTCTCATCTCCTCAGTGAGTCTTTCCTTGATGAAGTGCGATAGCTCAGTGGGTAGGTGGCAGTGGTGGAAGGACTTGGGGAGTAGCTGTTTTCTGCTCGCTAGCTAATTGAAGGCAAAAGAGCTGAAGGAGTTGGGGTTTTTTCCTATTAATGGGTCAAGAAACAGGACGATCTTGACAACATGCTTTTAGGTTTTCATTGAGCCATATCTGGGTGTTTGGTTTTAATGACTGCTCTGATTTTTTTTATAAGAAATGACAAATAGAAATTGAAATGCTGAGCCCCTCCCCCAAAAGAAATCAAACTTTGAATTACTGCCTAACTCTTTGATGTGCCATTATTAGTAATACATGCAGTTTTAGTCCCAGTGCTATTACACACTAATCACACTGGGAACTCTCCCTCAGCTATTACTGCTGGCGGAGGAATGTTTTAACACTCACACATTTAACTTAAAATAGTCACTCTGCCAGAAAAATCTTCTTGGAGCGCAGGCTCTGGGAGTTCTCCCTTCAGTGTAAAGTAGCAGAGCTAAATCCCAGGCTGGCAGCTTGCAGCCTTGATCTCTGCTGGCTGCATTGAGGTCAGGCTCTACTCGCCTCTCGGGAGTTAGCTGTATCACGGTCAGAAATGAGTGGCGTCAGCTGGGACTTTTGCCGATGATATTGCTCTCGATTTCCTTGCGCATCCTCCGGCATGAAAAGCATTCCTGGAAGAAGGTGGTTTTATCCACAGAGACAACTACCGATCTTGCTATGAAAAGTATTAGTTATCCTCTGGAAAACAGACCCACAATTAAGACATCAGGCATTTAGGACAGTTGCCCTTTTGAATGATTATTTTCAACAAAAAGACATTGTTATTATTGGCAGAGAGGTGGCTGCAGGAACAGTCCATTTGACAACTGTGTCTGAGAACAGGGGACAAAAGCGCCAGTTTATTGGCTATATAAATCAAATTAATTTAGTTAAATTTACAAAGGCAGACAAAAAAGCAATAAGGTCTGTCCTGTGGCTGTGTCCCGAAACAGAAGCAACACTGTCAGTATTAAAACTGCTCTCTCCAGGGAAACTAAGAGTGTGATGTGCCTGCAAGTATTTATTTGGTTGTCGTCATTTCCAGTGCTACACAATGCAAATTTATTTCAAGCACTGTTGAAAACCTACACCGGTGAGAAACCACCTGCCCAGAGGTACCCAGTGGGGTGACATGCCCACCAGCATGAAGGGGAGTCATGCCATCTTGCTCCAAGGAAATAGCGAAGTAAGGTTTTATAACCAAGATTAGTAACTCCAGATGTATCTCCTTCTACCACTCAAGGAAGGTAGATGGTTTGTAGGCACACGTTCCGGCCCATAACTCTCACCTCCTACCCCTCTCCCCCTGCCCTTCTCCACAGCTCTACCGACATCCCTGTCCATGACTCCAGTCATGTTTGAAACGTAGCACAGCATCACTTCACCTGTGATGCAAAGAGGAGGTAAAAAGAGCTCATACTTTGACAACCCTCCTCAGCATTTCTCGTCCTGGTATTTGCCATGCTAATCAAGGCAAGACAGATGTGATGTGGGTCCTGGACATCACAGTCTCTAGCTCATGAGACACTAGTCCAGATGCAGAGAAAGAAAATCACAGCAGGACGTAGCCTGGAGAGAGCAGGGTGGCTTTCACTGCGCTGACCAGCTGGTGATGGCGGGCATTGGTCTGCTTTGTCTCTGCTGACATCAGCATAATTGCAAGGGTATATTAACCTGAAAGACAACCTAAAAATTAATTTCAGGACAGACCAGTCACCTCTGCTTTTTGTTCCTGAGAAGATCCGAGAAGGTGAAATAAATGGTTTAAGGGTGAAATAAACCGTTTAAGAATTAAATTCTGCCATCAGACACCTGTCTACAAATGTCACTGGTGTCATAGAAGCACCATATGTGAACTTGGGAAGAAGATTTAGTGCTCCAGGTGTGGTCCTTCTTGTTGAGCACTGTTTTTTGTGCACACTTTCTGGGCAGATGACTCCCTGCAGCATCTCTGACCTAGGTGGACTCAACCTTAGCTATCTGTGGGCTGAAAAAGTGCCACTAGCTGCCAGAATGCCTTTGATGCATGTACAGATGTGAAAGGACATGGTCCAGGCAAGCTGTTACTGGGTGCAGCTCATGAGGGATGCATGCTTCTGGTGATACGCTGGGACGTGGTAATCATCTTAACAGCACTTGGCACTGAGTACTGCCTCCCGTCCACATCGCTCTCTGACTCTCTGTGCCATTAGCTAATTGAGCTTTGCAGCAATACCTCAGCAATACTGGCACTGGCAGGCACATTTTTCAATAGAGTAGATACAGATTTAGAAAGGCTACGTGTCCTGCCTGGCTAGTGGTCATTAGTGGGATATGCGAGCCTTTAGATAGTGGGAGCTGATGAGATAGTGGTAGCGGACCCTGGGCTCACCAGGACCACATGGAAAGATACTGCTGGGCTCGGTCCCAGCAACTCTCATGAAAATGGTTTAGAAATTTAGAAAACGGATCTGAAGTTTAGACCTAGTTGTCACTTGTCCAACCCATGTCTGCATTGACAAGGGCTATGGCTGGCAATGGGGAGCTCTACTGCCCAAAGCAGGATGGGGTCCAGAGGCAACACAGAGAATTTTGCACTGATGTGTACTCAGACTAATTTGGGGTCACCTGTTCTCTGGGGCCTTCTCTGGGACCAGGGGTGTGCCACAGCCAGAGAGAGCAGCATGGACTGGGCATGTATCCCTACAGCAGGCAGGAGCCCTTGCAGAGACTACTCCTGCTGATCATGGCCAGCGCTGGCCTTCTTGAAGGGCTGGCAGAGTATTGCTAGCGACAAGCAGGTCCTCAGTGAAGCAGCTCCTGCCACAGCACCCACTGTCCAGGTGGGATGTGCAGGGGCTTCTGTGGGGGCACAGGATACTACATACTGGAGCCACTGCTTGTGTCGCAATGCCCAGCTTTCTGGGCTTGGAATTCATCTCAACTGGTTACAGAGTAGCGTGGTGCTGTCCGTGAGAGTCACAGGTGTACAGTCAGTGGAGGAGATTTGGAATTTTTAGGTGGTGAGTCATCTAACCCATTTTAGGTATCACCTTTAACCTGAGATACCCCAGACCTGTTTCTCCCCACCATCCCAGGAGGCACAGTTGGCTAACTCAGGCATAGGCATCTACTAGAAAAAGATGTGTGCCGCTTCCAATGGCTGGAATGTCATTGATGAGCATCTCCTAAAACTGCTTCAGCTGTTACTGAGGGGCTAGGCTCTGTAAAGCCAGACCCTTAAAAGGAATGGAAAAGTACAGCCACAGGTAAACAAAGCAGTGAGCCACAAGCAAAGCACACGCTAGGCACGAGCCAGCCATGCGCTGGGCGCATGGACAGGAGGTGTGTTCACAAAGGCAGGGTCAGTGGTTAATTGGTGGGTCAGTTCGTCTCTGGGCAGGTAAAGAAACTCGTGACCAATCACAGAAAGACACATGTACCAGATTGTGTATATAAAGAGGTGATTTTCTAAGAATAAAGGCCTCATGTTATGAACAACTAAAGTGCATGTCACTGCCGGCTGGCCTAACACTCGTGACAAATGGTGACCCGCTACATGATAGCAAGAACCCAGCAACGTAATAGCAGAAAAATCAGCGTGAGAGCAAAAAAATCCGACACAAATTAAAAACTGGAAAAGAGGGCCACAGGGTCGCATGGCCAGGCAACGCGGCAAATCTTGGCGTAACTACAGAGCAGCAGTCGACTGCCAGTCGGGACAAAAAAAAAGAATTGACACCTGGAAAAGGTGAGCTTACCGAGGAAAATGGGTCAAAAAATAACTAGAGACGAGGATCTCGTCCTGAGAACATGGGAAGCTTTATTGAAAAAGGAAGGGGTCAGATTGATACGGGGACTGTCAATAGGTTGTGGATTGTTGAAATGTTAAAGGACACTTGGGGGCGCTGTCGGGAGAATTTGTCATGGGGGCGCGGCCAGCCAGGAGGGGCAACTGATGGACGGAGCAACAGGCGGGCTGGAATCCGAGGATACCAGTAACAATGTGACCGAACGGCGGGAAAACG
>NW_010424864.1:9653-10041 GCF_000710305.1 Buceros rhinoceros silvestris
CATGAAAAGTATAGGAGGGACAGATACAAAACGGATACAGATGCAGGTTCCGGCCCAACAAGGTGACTGACAGCCCTCCAAGGTCACTCCAGGGACGGACTTGCTGAAACAGAGCATGCTCAGCAAGAGGAATTCGTCCCTGGAGACCCCTGTCCGGACCCCCAGGACAATACTGGGCATATGCAGCTCATTTACATGGGACGCGGGGAGTGGGCGGGGAAATGGGCGTTGACTGTTCATGAATATGTATCCATTCTGACTACATAAGGAGCAGTTTGCCGTCAGGGGGTGTGCATGCTTTCAGGAGAGATCCTCATGCACCAGGCGCCTTAATAAACATACCCGCGCTCCAACCTTCTGGGTTGCGGGGTTCATTTTCCGCAAGTCA
>NW_010424865.1:0-6577 GCF_000710305.1 Buceros rhinoceros silvestris
CTTCCTAAGCTTACCTATGGCCATACAGAAATGGACAAACCTCAGTCTTCTAGTGTTAGCTGGCCACTAACAGGGCTATTTGGAAGGTGAGATCTGCATTTCAGAGGCTTCTGAAACCCCGTTGCCTGGATGTGAGAGATGTAAAAGAGAGCATAGAAAGTTTTGCTTGTAGAAGATCCCAAAGAGTGTCAGACCCCTGAAGAAGATTTGTACCAGTATCCCTAATCCCTTGCAGTTTCTCTCAATTCCATATCAAGATCAATACAAAGAGCACGTTGGAGACCACCATTCACCAATCTGGCCAGCGCTAGTGGACAGCTGCAGTGTTTGCTGCACCAAGCAGCAAGCTATAGCTTGGCTATAGCAGGCACCCAGCCCACCCAGATCAGCAGGCTGTGTTTGCTGCTGTCTGATCCAGCCTGCTCTTTGAAGCTCCAGCTCAGAAAGTCAGATTTTATTGAAAAATATGGCTATAGCAAGTAACCATCTGAGCAGCTGTGGAAAGCGGTGCAATGTGTATTCGGTCAACTTCTTACTGGGACGGTGCTTGCTTATTTTGTTTTATATAATAATTGGGAAAGCAACAGGCAGCAGACAGCAGAAAGGGGGGAGCAAGCCCAGATGACACCAAGTCTGCTATGACTCAAGGTTTTGTGCAGAATCTCAAGTGCTGCTTGCTGCACTGCAACACTGGGTATTCATTTTGTGAGGACTGTAAACTGTGTGCTCCTGGGCTTGTTATCAGCTTTCTGTAGCCCTCTCCATTCCATCCCTCTCCTCTCCTTTTACATCTGATCCCAAAATTTAGTATTTCATCTCACCCCTCACCAGATCATTATTTCTGTCTCTCGTATAGAAAATTCCAACTGATCTACCCCAAAATTCCTTCTTTGAGTTTCGTTGTTCACGTATGTATTTAGTTGTGATGCACTACTAGATCTTTTTCCACAGGGTCCTCATTTTATATTTGTACATGATACTTCACATACGCATAGTACTTTCCCTTTGTTTTAGTAAATCTTACAAGATTCAATCTGCTGAAAAATCCTTAATACAGCTTTTTACATCAGCAGAGGGGTTGAAACTAGATGATCCCTTCCAACCCAAACTATCCTAAGAATCTCTGATTACAGGGGTATAATAAAATTAAAAATTAAAACTGACAACATTCACGTTTGTGAGAAATTTTGCTTATTACTGTTACAATGACATTTAGAGTACTTAGAAACAGCTTGAGAAATACGCTTAGATATTAGTCTATTTAGCTATTTAATGTGTATGTTTGAATGCATACAGTGGGAAGCATCTAAAAATCCAGCATCTAGTGTAAACTAGTGATAAGGCTCTTTCTAGTCGATGGAGAAGGAGAAAATCCTCCAGATGCTGATTCAATCCAAATGCATCGATTTCTTATTTTAAAAAGGTAATAATCACTCTCTGGATGTATCTTTCTTCACTGACTACAGGAGAAGCCAAGACAACTGGTTTAGAATGGATACCAAACTTCCAAATTGCTAAAATTACAAAGATGAGTCCCAGATGCAGCTTGTTCACTCCCTGGAACAGTCAATCAGATCTAAATTCTTCAAAGATTTCAGCCCTAACTCCCAATGATTTCTCACTGTGAGATTCTTTTAGCCACTGACTTCAATGAGAATTACACACCTAAACACGGTGAACACTTAACATCAGAGGCTACAAAATGCTGACAAAAATCTTACCATATCTGCCCATGATGCTTTAAGCAGATGCAGCCACACCCCTCCTCTGGAAGCAATTTTCATCCCTGTTGCAGAAAGGAACATGTTTGTGCTTCAGGTGCAGTGACCACCCACCCCAAGGAGGGGGAAGACAGAAGAGCTGGAGACATTTTTGTCTGGAAGAGCCACTGCTAGGTTCGGCAGAGCATCTCTTTCAGATTCCTTTTTTGACCATTTCTTGATCCTTCCTACCACAAAACGTTTACTTATTTTAAAAGATTGTTTTAAAAACCCCAAGAAACTAAAGCAACAAGTAGAACAGACCTGGCAGGTGTTTTATTACAGTAGCACCAGCCTGAAATTACATCTGGTCCTTTTTATTCAAATTGACAACATTTCAACTTGAATGTTTCTTAATGACATAAAACTAACTCTTCTTTTTTCCTCTTTGAAGTTACATCATTGTAGATGTTGATTGTTTAATTGTCCTTCCAATCCTGTACTTAACTTCCCACCTAGCCCCATGCAGGACATAACTTGAAGACATTAACAATCATCACTAATGTGGATTGCCTTGGGATGTTTAAGTTTATTTCTAATGGAGGCACACACTCACTGTTTGGATGAATTCTATAAAAGCTGAACATTTTCTGCCCTAGGCAAAGTTTTCAGAAAGAGTTCATATGGTTTTTCTGGTTCTAATCAGTGCATTCAAATTATGCTTAATTTGGTTTTCATGGTTTCAATGCTGGATCACATAAAGTCAAGTATAATTACTACCAAAAATAAATTCCTGTATGCACCTTGGGATATTCACTGTGGACTTATGACACACTAGTAGGATATTCACAATTACTAGGAAATTATTTAAGAACGTTTTATTGTTTTCCTCAAATGCAATTGAAATTGCAATAGTTAATCACAGGAATTGAAATAAATGGTCATGAAGTCTTAGCGCTATTATGAACTAAAAGTAGTATTGATTGCTATAGCCGATGGGCAGAAGAAAAGGAGGGCGGAACACATTTGCTTTTAGAGCTATTTGCATGAAAAATATTCCATGATGTTGGACAAGACTCTTGAGTACACACACAAAGTGAAGGAGTGAAAAGGGTCTACTGCATCCAGCAGGGAGTTTTTGTAGGATTCTCTTGTAACTTCCAGACAGGTGCCTGATGCTAAACCTTCTGTTGCCTGTTGCAAGCTATTTTGTGTATGCAAGCAGTCTCCACAGAAAGCATGTCCTTGCTTTTTAAGCAGAATGGGTCTCACCAGTTCATCTCTCTTTCCAGCTGTGGCTTTAGAAGAAGCTTTATTAGCCCTAAGATTTTTTTTTTAAACACATTAAACTGGGGTACCCATAATATGGAGCAATGATCTTGATGATCTTTTAATTTCCTTTTCCCAGACAGTCCTAAATGCCTTCTTCAACTAGAAATAAAATGGGACTTGGAAAGTTTAGGAATTAATAGACAGGACATTAATTCTGCCAATACTCCTACAGGGCCGTCTAATGATAGGAAAGTAGATAGATGGGCCATTGACTTCTCTCTCACCCTATCAGAACTGAGATGCCTCAGAGCATAAGCAAAGTCATTCTGTCTTGCTTCTGCTTTTTGTTGCTCAACACTACCCAGATCACTTTATCTACCCATAAAAGGTAGAAAATCTGAAACAAATACTGGACAGAGATCTGGATTACCTGGTGATCCAGGAGTACACGAGGAGACTCTTAATTCCCAGGGTGGCCCGGGACAATCACTTAGTAGATGTAACCGCTCGTTCCTTTTGACCTTCTAATATAAATCCTGCAAATTTAACTATACTTAACTACATACAACTATATGTAACTGTCTCTTGTAGTGGCTTAAGACTCCCTTGAAAACTGACTAAAAAACTGAATTTAGATTATCAAGACGTTAAAGTTACTAATGTTATAAAAGATGTTCTATGTTTAACTCAGAATAGAAAACATATAGTATCTTACTTTGGTTTAGATTAATGTAGTAATAGGTAAATTACTTTTCATAATCTGCTAAAATCAGTCTGATTTAAGGTTGACCTTTTCTGGAGGTAGGTTACTTGAGGCAGTGCCTGATTTCAATGCGTTAATGATATGTAAAAAAATCAGACAGCTTCTGGGTGTGTCTTTTGCCTGAAGTGAATGCATATTTAAAACAACATATGTTTGGACTTGAATCTGTAAACCTGTGTTCATCTGTTTTAAAATAATTAGGGACTGAAAAAGACACCATTAGAATCAGCCCAATGAAGGGTCTACAGTTCACTATGCAACCTTCTTTCCTCCACTCTCAACTCATGGTTGAAACTTGGTAGTCTCATGGAGGAAAATAATCTCATTAGCCAAAGAGAGAGACTGAGGATCTAGTTTTAGAAGAATTTATCTTTGCAGTCCTGCTTCCCCCTCCTCAACGTCATCCCCTCAGGCTGACCTATATTCGAGCTGCCATGGAAAGGGCATGTCTTTGCGTAACCAGCATGAATAAGTCCTCTTCCTTGTGCAGTTACATGGAAAACATGCAGTTACATGGAAAACATACAGAGGGAATTATTCCAACTCAGAACTAAAGTGGTGTGTGTGTGGTGTTATTTTTTTTGAGGTTTCAGTAAATCAGACCCTTAATCCTGATGAATGTGAATTTACACTAATGCTGATGCCAAACCAGGGTCTGCAGAAATACGTTGTTACATGTGGAGATAACAGGATAGGGGAAGGTGACACCTCTCATTTTGATACAATCTTACTTAGGGCAGATATAGTCCAGCCAAATCTGTGAAGGAAACATTTGTATTTGCTTATGCAGAGTCATGGTGCACTCTCAACCTAAAACTAATAATGAGGAGACCCCTGGGCTTCAGTGCTGCCAGAACTTGTATCATTCATATCAGGTGCAGAATCGGACCTTGAGACTTCTGAAGAGAGCAAATCTCCCTGTGGGAAGAAAGACTTTCTGTCATGAGCTCCCAAGTATATCATATAAGCATTTTAAAATTCATAGTACAATCAGTTTTTAAAATGTTTTATTGAGTATTTTGAGAAAAAGAAGCTGCAAAGACAAATGGATTAATTTTCTGAATTTATTTACCTTGTTTAATTTTAAAGACCTTCATATATTATGAGCACTAAATATGCATTAGGGCTTTCTAAGGGAACAGTATTCCATGACTGCATGAGTGGTTTTCAAAATTACAGACCCAGAAGTTCTTAACCTTTTCAACATTTTAGGGGTTTTTTTTCTGCTTTCTTTTCTGAGATTCTCTCTTGTTCCATAGTTCTCATATGTACATGTGTATTATTAACTGCTATGATAAAATAAGTTCAGACTTTTTCTTTCCCTTGGATGTTGTTAAAATTGACTGCTTAATGACTCTGTTGCCACTTACTAGTGAATCACTGCCCTCGCCAACACTCAAGATAAGACAAGCTCACTCTTCACAAATAAAAGGCCCTTTGCTGTGCACTCTGGGAACTGTAGTGCTTGAAATCCATTTTCATTTTAATAAGGTGATAAGTAATTCTCTGGAGCAACATAAACATGAAGGTCTTCCTCCTGAATTTTTTATTACTTCACAAAAGTAGCAAGTATAGCATATTTTAGCAAAATATGAACACAACATTTTTCAAGTGTCTCTGTGTCTTAGTATAATGGTGTGAAACAACTGGACAGCTAGAACAAACGCTGGCACTTTTGAAATGAAAGCTCTCCTGATGACCTCAGTGGGAACAGGTACAGGCTAATGATGGATAGCTTCGAAAATCTCAGTTTGGTGCTGTCCTACTGGCTGTTTAGAACAGCTCAGTGTTTCGCAGGCTTTGTTGATCTAATGTCACCCTAACATTTTTTAAAGGAAGAAGGCTGCAAAGAAACTGAACAACTACTACATGCCACTGCTGCCAAGGCAGTTTTCATTTACAACAAATAAATGAGAATAACTTGTAAATATATACCAATTAATTTTTATCCTCTGTTTTCTTTCTTTGCTTGCTTATTTTAGTTGTAGGGGGAAAAAAAAAGTGTGTTCCTGCAGTGTTTGGTTGTTGTCCTGGAGTAATTTCCTTAAGGAGCACCCGTGATCAACCGAGTACAAGCTGACAAGACACTGCACAGCTCTGCACACCCCATGCACCTGAAACAGTTGTGTGGCAGTGGCATGTGAATGCTGCTGCTTAGCTTGCAAATTCATGATTCCTGACTACAGTGTAGTTGCGTTTCTTTTAGCCTGTGTCCTGAGATACACATGGGACAAGGTTTCAGTCTCCTAAATCTTGATATTGGAGCTGTCAGGTCTTTGAGGCTCCAGGTTTCCAGTGTCTAAGAAGATGTCTACAATCTTTCAGGCGAAATCTATAGGTATAAAGGTGGGAGAGAAAGCACAGTGTCCCATGAGCAGTTTGATGCCTGCTGCTGCCAAGTAGGGATGCATGAATCCTACAGTAACTGAATCCATCACAGGGTCCTGGCTTACACATGGAACTTGAACAATAGATATTCACTTAAATTACATAGATTACCTCAGAGATGTGGAATCTGTGCACCCTGCCCACTTCCCTGAACCTCTGGAGCTGAGATCCTGTGGGGAACATAATGGGCTTAATTACAGTGTCTGGACTAGCCGCGCACGACCCGGAAGGCAGGAGTTAACCTCACCTCACCTTTTACATGCCTGTGACCCCAGGCTTGGTTGGGAACTTGTTGGGGCCTTTGGAAGAGCTTCTGGATTGCCCCGGCTGGCGCTAACCGGCGGCGTGATACAGAAGGGAAATCCTGCCTCGGCCCGCGAGCGGTGGGTGACGCTCAGGGCACCCAGGGCCCGCTGCCCGCTCCCGCCCGCCGCCAGAGAGGCCGGGGAACGCA
>NW_010424866.1:0-5634 GCF_000710305.1 Buceros rhinoceros silvestris
AGGGGTGTGTGATTGGGGGTAGGGGGTTATGCCTGTGGGCAGTATCGGTCACCCATCCTTCACGCTGACTCCAGGGTCCCTGACAGCACCACCGGTACCCATTTAAGACAGCTGATGGTGGGAACTGGAAGGGCCATCAGCTCGAGACACTGTTGATAACTGCTCTGGTTATTTTCTTGGGACACTTTGCCATCTGCTTTCATAACTTTAAAGCACTACCTTCTTAATTCATTTATGACAGTGGTGGCAATTTTAGGATCCCATTCCCCTTTCACAGTTTTCCCTGGTATCTCTTCTTTCAGGCTTTAACAGCTTCTTTTAGGTTTAACAGTGCCAGTACACATCTCCCTCCCTCCACACATATGGTACCTCTGTAAATGTGAGACTGAGAGCTACACAAGCAGAGAAAAGGTGTTCCAAGAAATGCAATGATGTCAGAAGAAGAAAACAGCAGTGGGCATAAAGCCCATTTTTCATCATTGGTACACTTCACCACACACTGGTCCAGGCTGGTGAAAGCATAATGCTGGTGACTATGCAGTCAAGACAAATGAGATTTTTGAATTGCACTTAACAAAATAGAAATCCTGAGTAGCTTCTGTAAAGGCTTCTGAAAATAGCTTTATTCAACTGCTATTATTTTAAGGTGGAAATTATTAAATATTTTTTCTTTGATTATGCAGGCTTCATCAAAAAGCTATTATCAGCTTTTTTAACAGGAACATGAAGAGGCTATTTCAGAAAACAGCAACTTTAAATTATCATGAAAGTGCTCATTCATAGACAGGTGGATGGGATTTTTGCACAGTCCTTTTTAGGACACATTGGGTAACAGGAAGAATCACAAGAAAATCAACACTGAATAGCAGAGCTGGAAACTGAAGAACAAGCATTGACATGACAGAAATAGAACCCACTGACTGAATGTGGTCCTTCATTACGGTTTAACTATAATGCATATAATAGGTTTGAATATGCATAAAAAAACCAGTTAAACAAGGTGACAATGAAACCTGTCCACCTCCCTCAGTCAGGAAGAGGGATGGGGCCTTACAAGGTCTCCATCACCCCTTTGTGTAGTGCTGCTCCTTTGTATTTCCCAGGGGTCACTCTGACTGGGGAGCAATCCTTACCTCCAAGGCAGCACTGAAGGGGGATCTGCCAAGATGATGGGCACTTGCCCAGCACAGTCTGCTCCAAGCCAGCTACCTTGCTACTTCTGACATAAATTTATCTTAGGAAAGTGATGTAATTTTCTATATGTGGGCACGGAAAGCAAAATAAAAGATGCGACGTTAAGAGTTGATTCTTAAATTGGGTAATTTGATTAATGTATTAAAGGGGAAAGCTATTTCAGAATCACAAAACCTTATTATAAAACAATGAAAACATAATTACTACATCTGATTAAACAAAAAATAGGCAATTTCTTGGATAGCACACAAGATCCTGGTTTATTTTGGTTTATTAATAAATCATGATAATTGTGTTCCATTGTTTTGCTTGTAAAAAGTTAGCATCAATATTGTATTTATTTCTACTAAAACAGTAATTTAGAGAGTACTCCTTACATTAATACCATTACAGAAAGATCAATTCATCAGTAAACTTTCATGGACCACTAAACTGGAGACAACATGTTCAGTTCAAATAAGATTTAGCCTATTACCGGGTTTCAGACTAAGGGCACAGAAAACTAAAGCTTTGTATATTAAACAATATTGTACGCAAATGCAGTTTACCGCTTTGTTTATGAGCTAGATTCTTATAAGCAACCATAGCCCTCTGCATTGTAAACCCTTTATTTCGTGCTGAATTTGAAGCTGGAATACAGCAATATGCTGCGACAGCAGCACCCTGCGATGAGAAAAAAAAAGGTTTCTCAAAGTTTGACAACACCAAGAGAGCTGCCCAAGTGTCCTCAAGGCTGCCAGCAGGACAGCAGGCAGGATAGCCCACACTCAGCAGCTGCCTCCAGGGTAGGTATTACCGTTTCTGGATGTCAGTCAAGCAAGCACTGGCCTTCCTAGCATGGGCTCTTTGCAGTGATGCGGGGATGACAGAAGATCCAGCCCTAAGCAAACAGCCATCCCAATTCCTCATAAGCAAGAGCAGAGCAAGTCAGGTTACTGCTGTACTGGCCTCACAGAAAGGCTAACAAACATCTTCAGCAGGTAGGAACAGGAATTTCCTCTCATCCTTTGTGAGATGTCAAGCAGTGTCCGTTGTGTCAGAAACTGCCAGACACAAACCACACAGCACACCTGGTCTGCAGCAAGGGGCCTTAGCCACTGGCAGTACATCTGCAGCCAGATCCACTGTTAACTACAGGAAATATATGTATGTATGTACTTAATTTTTATCAGCCTTTAAATGCATCCATTCTCCTTTTTTCTAAATGTGTTTAAGGGCAAATGGTGGATCCTGTTGACTTCTTGGCTTGTCTTTGTATTATTTTTATACACCACAGATGTAATTGCAGCAAATTAACTTACTAATTTGTTCTGAGAGTGTTTTACATGCCTGTTGTACAGTAACTCCTGAAAAATTGCACCATAAGTACACAAATACAGTATCTGGCTAGATGGGAAGCTTTGGTTCTCACTGAAAATCCTCTCTATTTTTCCATATGCTGATTAGCACGCTAATAACGACAACACATCATTGAGTTAACTCACAAAGTGTTTTGTCACATAAAGGAAGGGCAGACCTTGTTATTTAATAAACCCATGTTTGCAAATAGCAACTAAGCCGAGGCCTCTGTCATACAGTAGTTTTCAGAAAACTTAAAATAGGTGAGGTATTCTTAAACCAGAGCAGCATAACAAGCCAAAGGATGTGTGACTTGGCCACCTCACCCAAGAAGTATTTAATCGGCTCTAGCCACACAATGTCGATTTCTCCATAAAAATTGTTAAACAATGCATTATTAATACCAATGTTTGTAAATATTCACTTACCCTCATCGCAGTGGAGTTTCAAGCAGTTTACTCTTACTGCTCTTTTCTAACCAGTCTACATAGGACATTCACAATAATGAACCAATTTCAGTCCTAGAGTTTGAAAAGCAATTGAGACATCTGCCGTGGCCCCAGGGCTAATCTCTCGCATCCTGCCCAGGACGTGCTCCACAACTGACAAAGTTGCACGTCCAAACAAACGCTCCCTTAAGCCAGGTATACCACTGATCACCACTGCAGACTACCGAGAGACATAATGGCTAAGCAAAATCTGGACAACCACAGAAATTATTATTTAAACTAAAATAGCAAAAAAAAAAAAAAAAAAAAAAAAGAAAAGAAAAAAAATAGTAAAATATGAACAACCCCAAAAAATATTATTTAAACTAAAAAAGCAAAAAAAAAAAAAAAAAAAGAAAAGAAAAGAAAAAACATAGTGAGTAAACTGGTAGATCTGAAAGAATACACTTTAAGGAAAAGGATGGTTAACAAATATTTAACTGCATTGTAGGCTTTTATGACTATTTTAGATATGAACCCTTACATGTGTACAAGAAAAAATCTATCCTAGAGACAGAGGAAGATTTAGGTGATAGCTGGTCTTGTCCTATCATAAATTCAAAACTATAGCCATGTATTTGGGATTCTGTGTTCCTGATACACACACACACAAGAGTTCTGCCATTCATTGTGCGTCAGATTTACCACACAGGTCAGGAGCAATTCACACTGCAGGTGCATTGAGCATGATGTGATGGGAGCCCATCAGACTGGCAACCAGTGCTCAGCGGCTGTTTGCTCTGAGGTGTTGGATTTCCAGCCATGTAGTCTGAGCTACTGCTCACCCTACTTGCTGAGCATCCAGAAATGTTGTAGATAACCAAAAAAAAAAGCATGGCAATAACCAATGGGTAAAGCAACAGTCTACCAAGACTACAAGAAGCAGTAGAACTGGCAGACATGTGCCCACTTTGCCCATCATTTCAGTAGGCAGGTGCAACTGAAACAAAAACTGTGGCGAGATTCTGGGCAACCTGACCTAGTTGAAGATGTCTCTGCTCACTGCAGGGGGGTTGGTCTAGGTGACCTTTGAAGGTCCCTTCCAACCCAAAGCATTCTACGATTGTATGAAAAGAAAGATGTCAAAAAGCAAGAAAGAAGAAAGTGGTCAAATTCTATTAATTTGAGTGAAAATTAAATGCCCAGCTGATGTATGTGTCTGAAAATCTCTGACCTAAATTGAGAAATGTCCTTCACAGAACACACAGAACAATACAGATCTTGGCTTCTTCTATGAAGATAAAACAGATTATGTTACTATCAGAGAGTATGGTGACACATCAACCCTCCCATAAACCAAGTTACCTACAGACATAAATAAATAAATCCCTGACCTGCCAAATTTCCTTAGCTGATGCTAACTGTTTTTAAAGATATTTCTACTACATGGGCAAATACCACTTCCTATAGTTTTTGTTGACTGAGTCTAATGATTTAAAAAAGATGAATCACATTTATTTTAGATTCCCTGATGTTGTGGTTTAGACCCAGCTGGCAACCAAGCACCACACAGCTACTCTCTCACTTCAGCAGGTGAAAATACAAACAAATGGCTTAAGGGTTGAGAAAAAGGACAGGGAGGGCTCAGACACCAATTATGGTCACAGGCAAAAGACAGACTCAACTTAGGGAAACAAAATCAATTTAATTTAAACAACAAAATCACTTCTAGATCACCAATCCCATCAGAGTAGGTCACAGGATCTTAAACACACCTTCCCCCCACCCCTCCCTTCTTTCCTGAGCCCAGCTGTGCTACTTCCTTGCCCCCAACATGGCTCAGGGAGGCAGAGGATGGGGTCATGGTCAGTCCCAGGCTGACCCATGTTACCTCTGCCGCTCTTTCCTCTTCAAGGGAAACACTCCTCACAGTTGTCCCCTGTGGCAACGTGGTGTCCCTCCCACCAAAGACAGTCCTCCATGAACTCCTCCAGCTAGTGT
Organism: Buceros rhinoceros silvestris; assembly: GCF_000710305.1. Classification (NCBI taxonomy): domain Eukaryota; kingdom Metazoa; phylum Chordata; class Aves; order Bucerotiformes; family Bucerotidae; genus Buceros; species Buceros rhinoceros. The sequence goes on from NW_010424866.1 coordinate 4,962, forward strand.
GGGGGTCTCCTGTGGGCAGCGGTTCTCCCAGCGATGAACCACTCTAGTGTGGGTCTCCCTCAGAGCCACGACCTTCATCGGGAGTAATCCCCTGCTCCAGCATGAGCCTCTCCATGGACTGCAGAGGGATCTTCTCTCCACCAGTGATCTCTGAGGACTGCAATGGCTGAGCCTGTCCTCTCATCACGGATGGAAGGAAATGGCTGCACCAGAGTGTCTCCCTGACCCCTTCCTGTCTCTTGCTCGCTCGCTCTCTCTGTCCTCCCTCCTTCCCCTCTGTTTTCCAGTGTTCACTATTACTTATTTCCATAACATACCAACATTTATCTTTATCTGCAGGAAGAACGTTTATCTCACAAATAGTCCTGTCAAACAGCTCTAAAATGTGAGCAGATAAAACAAAACAAAAAGTTGTTCCCCAGAGAAATGAAATATATAACATAGCAAAGGAGTCAATACGAGCTTCAACCTGGTGAGTCTAAAGCTGATCCCTTGACACCTCTCACACAGTGCGACATGGCCTACATGGGAACAGATCGAAGAATTTGAGAAAAATGTTTAATGGGCTAAAGAGAAGTGTGACACCTGTTTTAGTACATAACGTCAAGCTTGTTACCATAACAGCACTTCTTTAATAGCTCTCTGGTTGAAGACATCACAGCCGCTTGCTCTT
>NW_010424866.1:5726-14670 GCF_000710305.1 Buceros rhinoceros silvestris
CCTCGTCACAGGTGGCATATATGAAAGCTGAAGACCAGTGTTACCTGTAAGAGAGGTGCAGTCCCAGCACGGGAAGTCCCTGGCACTGAAGGATTTCTCTTTACTGTCACTGGCACAACGGTAACTCTCAAAGGCCAGTTCTTACAGTCCGACAGCCCAGAGGAAGGCCACAGCCAAGCTCCTTCAGGAGATGTTTTTACAGGCACCCTCTTCCAGTACCTTTGTAAATCACAACAAAGTAAATCCACTAAGAGATCAGCAGCATTAGAAGTGGCTGGGAACATCTCAATGTGGACAGTCCTTTAAGCGGCCACCACAAGATCATTTTAGCAAGAAAATGCTCTGCTAAATCTTAAGAAATCTTACAAAAAGTGCATTATCAAGTAATAGTGGCTTAAGCCAGCAGAGCTGATGGAAAGCCATGTTTTCTGAGCCTCAAAGTACATCTGTAGAGGATGCTTCTCTGGAGAGTTTCATGGTGGTGTGACTTTAGCTCTCTACAACTGTCATACAGGGTAATACGAGTAGATGTATGTACAGAAAGTGTTTCCAAGCTTCCTGCTATGTAAGTGGGGACTCAACCTAACATTTACAAATGATCCTGTATTGTGAATTTCCACTGACAACATAATATAGTGCACTGTCATAACAATGGGTTTATATAGGTATTTCCAGGGCAGCAGTAGTTTACAGGACTCCTGTTGTCCTTTTGCCTTACATCACGGGTTTCAGTTTTACTTCCCCTCATTTCCATTGACAGTGCCGCTCTTCACACTGCACACTGAGGTGCAAGTGTGGTGTGTTACCATTCCAATAAGAAAGGACAGCAGCAATAGAGTTGGCAATTTTATTTTTCAAAAGCTGCTTACTGCGTGCTTTGCCTCCATGGCATGCAAGCCTCTGAGGCATGTCTCTCTTAATACATGTTTCCACATCAGAGGATTTGGTGAATATCTCCAGACAGTTTTGTTTAATGTAGCGCTGAGCTGCGCTATTTCATTAGTCTCAATGACAACATCTCAAGTCACCTGAGCTGCAGGTTTACATTTCTCTGCATTAACAGCTTGAACACAGTTTAGCTTGTGCTTAGGATAATCACAAATTCCATCTGGTTTTGCCTCAAGAAAGACTAAGGTCCTTCTGGGGAAGATCCCATGCCGTTTTATCTGTTAAAACCTGGTCTTGTGGTACCAATTCAAGGTAGTCGAGACATGAGGAGGGAGCTGAGCCATGCAGGGAGCCGAGCCATGCAGGGAGCCCCACGCTATATTCACACCACCCACCATGTTCCCACTAGTGTAGTTCCACGGAACAGCAAACATGAATGAGAGACAAGGTTGGCATCAGACCCCTTTCCACAGCTGCTCACGCCCAGCAGTGTAGACACAACTGTGGACCGAAGTTGTACCCAGTGTCTTTCCGGTAAATAGTCTGGTCAAGTCAGCTTTAGCATGACATAGCTGTGAGGTTAGCAACGGAAATCTCTACCAGAACAGCATGAATGCACTGGCACAGTGTGTGCTGGGGAGAGAAATTCTGGGCACACAAGTCAAGGGCAGCAAAGAGAAGAAATGCATCCCATCATAAGGGATATCAAGAAATAAAGACTATGCAGGAAAAGCTAAGGCTTTTTCAAGAATCTGAAGGAGACCAAGCTGTTTATAAGAACAGTTGTCATTACTTCTAACAGCCCACCTACAGGAGCTGTTGGACAGATGAGATGCATTTAGACTCTGCTCCTGCAATTTTTTTTTTTTTTTTTTTTTTTTTTTTTTTTAATTCTATCAAAGAAAAAGCATTTCAATGTGCCTTGAATATATCATAAGCTTCATGGTAAGTACTCCTTCTGTTACAATGCCTACTCTAGTTGGAAATGATAAATAAGTTTAACTAAAGTTGAGCATACATTTCCTTTCTATTTGGCTTTACTCTAAAATCACAGTAGTCTTTCTGAACACATAAATATACAGATAGTTTACTTCATTCTTCCTTTTATGTGCTTTGATTTATTTAAAAACAAAAACATGCAACATCCTTAATATTCTCATGATAAGCAAACACAGACAAACAGCTTGCCTCAAACTTGAATTAAGTCCTATTTAAAGCATACCACAAGGCTAATTTCTACTATTGGCAGCACAGTGATACTGATAACCACATTATGCTACTGAGCCCAACTGTGGCTTCCAGAGAAAACAAAACAGATGAGGAAAAATGCAGCTCCTTCTGAACAGAAGAATTCATGCTGTTCCTCAAGCTTATTTAATGAGCATCACAGTACATGTGTTGTACATGTTGTTGGCATTAACATTATTCTCTCTGTAAGAATGCCCCACCAAAATCTTTACCACTGAAGAGATGAACGCTACAATACTTCACCTTGCACTAAAAATGCCTTCTACATTAAACACACAAAAATTTTATCAAATTTAATTTCCTTTACTTCACTCTCCCACGCTTCTTGCAGCCTGCAAGACAAAAGGACAATTCCATCTAACCCTCAAAGGATTTTCCACCTTTACGTAACATTTCAAGGTAACGAGTAACCTTTGAGTAAACTTCTACAATTTAACCCAGTCTGCAGTACACAAAAGCCTGACCAAACTGCTCTGTAAGTCAGCAATGCAAGTTTCCAGGACAAAGATAACACCTTGTCCATGTTTGCTCCTGCTAACACAGCCATCCTTCAGCCTCTCCATTCCCAATCTGTAATTGCTGAAGTGGTTTGAATGCACCTTTCATTAAGGATCTAATATCTTACTCCTTTGAGTTTCAAAAATACAGTTTGAAATGGAAGGTGCCTCAAGGTACACTAAATTAAACCTTTGCAAAGCTTCAGGTCCGCAGCAGCAGACCAGATGGTCGACATAATAAAATACAACCTGCCAACAGCAGAGAGTTATTTTCACATATGGTAGCACAGTGGCTACAAATCTCCATTGACAACACGAAAAAAACCCTCCTGCACTTTTGACCTGGAATTAAAACCATGACTTCATTAACCTTGATCAGTAAAAAGAATGGTCACACACATCTCTTTGCTGATACAACTCCTCCGCGTTTAATATGTCTGTGGAAACTAATGACGTATATGCTTTTTTGTTATACTTGCATGTCTGGAGTTGTGGGAGTGACCCCGGCAGGGAAGAAGCCGAATTAGCCTGCTGTCAGTCAACAGCAGGAGGCATGTTGTTTAGGAGGAGACAGAGAGGCTTGGTCAGTAGCTGATTGGAGGAGAGTACACTTGAAACCAATCCAAGTAAAGCACGTATAATAAACAACTATTAGAAGATTATAAAACTATGTGATAAGAGAGAACACGGGCCGGTGCAGTTGCAGTTTGCAGTATGGAGGTGCTGCAGCAGTTTGCTGCAGTTGTATTTCAATAAAGGCTTTGTGTGCACACAAGCTGTGGTCACATTGTCTGCCCCGACTATTTGCGATGTGTGGTGATCCACCACAACTGGTGACCCTAACAGTTGGGGAGAGACCCCCCAACAAGGAGTAATTAAGGTCATGACACAGGACAAACCTGTACTGTGGTCCTTCCAGATCTGGCAGGACAGCAAACAGAAACCAAAGTTTTTAACATTGCAACGTAATCAAAATTAGTGGCTCAAATAATCAAAAAAAATGGCTCAAGTGCTGTTGTTGCTGCCTGGGCAGGAGGAGACAGATGTCAGCACTGAGGTGAGGAACCAGGAGCCAGGTACCAGGTACCAGGTACCCAAAGCCCCTTTCCTGAGTGCTTCTTCATCGTGGCATGTCCACTCCTACCATGGGAGGTCATGGGAACAACAGAGCTGAGCAGAGGTGCTCAGCGGTCAGATTGCATCCCCAAACACTGCTGCACCTGAGCACCCAACAGCAGACCTATTTGTGGCGACATACACAGAAACCAGTTATTCTGACCAGAGCCTGGTAACACGCTGAGAACTGAGTTCCCTTGTACAGCTGATTTAAGCACACCAGGCTCCTTGAGTGTTAGCAACATTATGTGCTTTCCCTAGGTGACAAGAAGATTTAGTTCCAATAAGATAACTGCAGTGTACCCGCAAGTCCCCAAAGGGCACTGTTCCCATCACTAAACTGGAAAAATCAGATACTAAGACCTGCAAACAGGGTGGATGAGTTTGTGTAACTGACGGGAAATGATGAAAGTAATGCCCCAAGAGTCACCTGTCACAGTGCCAATTATTTTAGTAAATTTAAATAATAGAAAACTGCCCTGACTTCCACTTTTCAGTAGAAATAAATACCAAGATGAGCTAATGGTTTCATCATTTCTCGTATCCATCTTTGTCATGTACAAGTCTCAGTGAACTTCTGACTAACTGCAGTGGTGAGAGTTTACAGCAGATAGCAAAAAAAAAAACAAAACCAAAAAAAACCCCCAACCACTGCACACCTTTCAAACTCTAATTCAAGCTCCATCAACTCCCAGATTCAAAGGTACCAGAAACAGAAGAGGGCTAGAGAACAATTTGTAAAATCAAGCATAGGATTTGGTAGTATTCAGTAACACTTCCGCTTCTTGCATCCTTTTTAAGAACGTAGGAACTGAATACTATGTCATGGCTGGAAGAATAAAATCTCACCTTAGAAACTAAGGAATTAGCATTTGAAAAGTCATGTTTTCTATCTACTTATGTAATCCTGTTGACGTGTCCTTGTAAAACACCTTATTCCTTAACCCCAAGCACACCTACAGCATGTGTGGCAATTGTACAATGACAATTCCATTAGCCTTACCTAAAGTGTCATCAATTTGCTGCAAAACTCCAGCTGCTAAGTGCACTGAGCAAACAGAGCAGGAAGGCTCTCTCTTGAGACTGTATATATGCCCATCTGCCTATTTTTAGGAATATATCTAACCGCACCTGAATTTGTAACTATTCCCAGAGAATCAAGCGTGGCCGATAGTCAATACACATATTGCAACAGAGGTGAAGACCTGAAGTCCTCGCTGCTTCCTGACATACCCTATGTCAGATTCCATTTCCCTGCTTTTTAAGTTTTGAACTGTATGCCCACCTTCTTTCCACAGATTTCTCTGCACTTGACTTCTCAACAGACCAATCCACAAGTAGCAAGCCCATAGAGAAGAGTTATGCCGAAAGCTGCAAACATGATAGAATCTTCAGAAAACCTCCTCTTGAGAAGAAAGTAAAGTAACATAAACTTCACAGCCAGAGAAAGTGAGGTAAGGGGAAGTCGAGTGAGTGACCTGGCACAGCTGGAAAATTACTCAGCTTCAGTACCGCACTACAGCTGAACATTGCTACTAGTCATACTTTTTTTACAGAATAGCCTAGTAACAGGGGACTTTGCAGTTAAATCAGGATCCTGGCTTTCATGAGTTTATGGTCTAAGTCACCCGAAATAAATGGCAGTGATAATGCAGATATGTATGCTGTAAACACGGGAAAGCAGGTGAGCAGAGCCAGCAGTACAGCCAGCAGAAGACACACTGTGATGTGGCTTTCAAGAACCATCATTAGGAGCATTTCTTAATCACTCAAATGGGCCACACCTAACCTTTTCTCAGAAATATACTTCATGTAATTTAAATGCTCTATTCGTTTTTTCTTGAGAGAGACAAAATGAGGCAGCTAAAGCCAACTTTCAGAAACAGCACAGAAGACAACGCAATTTTGGGTGAGGATGCATCTCCCTTACTATGGTACAAAGATATTCCAGAGAAAACATAAGGTATTATAGGAAACTGTAAGTAATAAACATTCATGTAGGGTTTTCAAAGCTGAAGCAAGGCTACGGACCTTCTCTTTTTCCCAGCCTAAGCAAAAGTCGGAGAAGGGAAACAGCAGAAGGCTGCACCAGGCAGCTCTGGGGTCCCTTCTCCCCTCCAGGTCTCTTCTCACTCCTCCCTTCCCACAGTAAATTCTGTCTCTGAAGCCGAAGACCTCCTCTCTCAATTCACACCCTAAGGCGAAGCATTCTGGGCTCCCAGGAACATGTCTACAGCAGCCCCATGTGATGGACAGTGTGATCCCACCTCACATCTTACCCACCCATTGAGACTGCCCACCCCAAAGCAATGATGAGAGACAGCCATTTGCCATACAACTCACCAAGTTTTCTTCTGCCTCTTGGGCACAAGTTAAACCTGTGTGCACGTGTGAAAGTAACAGTTCATAACTTTATAAAGACCACTCACTGAAACCCAATATATTATTCGAGTCCTCTGGCTTTATAGGGTGAGATTTAGTACAGAATCTAACTGAATGTGTTTTGTAAATGCCACAGACAATTTAGTGTCAGCATATTTGGTTTCACTTTTGTTAAGCTACCTCAAGCACTCTTACCCTATACCCACATACCTGAAGAGTGAAACTCTCTTTTTAATAACTTCTCCTGTCAAGATACTTATATTTAGAAATAAAATTCTTCAGTCAGTGCTTCTTTTGGACCCTCAGGCTAGTAAGACCTGGTAGAATATTAGTTAAACATAGATACAAAAAAAAAAAAAATCTGTTAAGAGACTTTCACCTTATTCTCCTGATTTGGAGGCTACTATGAATCTAATGGAAACTCCCTACCAGGAAAATACTGCTTTTTTTTTTTTTTTTAAGTAGCATTTTGCAAATGCTTCTCAAGTGTTGATTACTGTTTTAAGTCAAACAGAAATGTCTACAGAAATGTTTCGTACAGCATCATTTACAAAGGAGTTCCACGGTTTGTAGCTATCCCGTTACTGTGAACAGTATGACAAATAAGAATGCATTTCTTGTCTAAAAATTAATATAATGGCCATCTGATTTCCAGTATTCACCATATTTACCATTCTTCCTCTATTACTGGATTAAGAGCACATTCTGAACTGTATTAAACCCAGAGCTTTTATACAAATTAATTTGAAACCCAAGAACGGAATTGGCTTTTGCCATCCATTAGCATGCTTCTGTTACACGTGAGAAATACTCTCCAAATTTCCCTTAAGGAGCTTGAGAATTTATCCTGCATGCAGGGGCTGAAATGTAGCACACCTACAACTGCGGACATGTGGAAGCCCATTAGTGGTTACTTTCATCATCCATGAGATCAGCTGTGAGCAGATCACAAGAGAGCAGGGAGAAAAGCCACACAAAGGAGAAAAATATAATCGTTTGTAAAATATTCCCTTTTATGTCATACTATGCCCACTAAATAATTAATTACAAATACATCAGCCGCTGTTAAAAGAAAAAAAGAATAGGGAGTGGGGGGGAAATCAATGAAAAGCTCACAGTTGTAGTTAATAAAAAAAGTACAAGAGGGACTGCTGTTCAAAACTGCCCAGGTTAAATGCTGAAGAAAGCACTGCCAGCAGCAATTGCCTGCAGGCATCCCATGCATGATTAGTGACTTGGTGCCACAGAAACCACTATGTTGAAGAAACTCTCTGACCTGAGGATCTTGACACGAGGAGCTAATTGCAAACCGAGTAATGGCCCGTTCCAGATGGTTCTGTAGTGTAAAGCCACACTGTCTGCGCCCAGTTTTCCACAGCAATAGCATCATACAGGTCAGAAGGACTCTGCATTCATTACTCCCTGTTGTCAGCATCACCTAAAATTCCTAATGGTTTTTGGATTCCATCTCTAAATAAAAATTCTCATTAAAAAATCTCAGAGGAAACACCTTTCTCCTAGTTAAAGATGTGAATTACAGAAAAATACCCTGCCTGTTACTGTGATTTTATGTGATACAAAATGAGGTTTTCAAAAACTACTGCACATAAAATATGAATGTCTTTATTCTGGGAGAAAAAAGAATCGTTGCTGTGGAAGAGTCACTCTCCTTACCCCCTCCTCAGCTATAGCAGAGACAGGCAGTACAAGTTTTTGAGATTTCATATTGCCACAGATTGATCTCTTTCACATTACGTGCGAGACAGCTGGTAACTTGCTACCTGAAAGGCAACTGTACGGGTAGAAAACTACCCGAAAAGGGGAAATGGCTCAGACAAGAGAGTTCACAGTGGTTAACCTCCTGGAACGCATTAGCTACACCAACTCCCAGTTGCCCAGACTAAACAACCCTGAAAACCTCTTGATTTTATTCACTAACAGGAAGTGATTCAGATATAGTTCTGCAAAGGCAGTCAACAAGCAGAGGTAAATTATTCACTCTCGGTGTACTACATTTTACTATGAAACAATTGAATACAAAAAATATTCAGCTCTGTGTAATTTTTTCTTCCTTCCTTCTTTTTAGTGTTTTGCCCTCAGCTGGCATACCTAAAATACGAAATGTGATACTTTTGTCTTTAGATCTCAATATGTATCACTAAATTTTTTTTAAGAAACACACATATTCTATAGAATCCTGAAAGAGCCAGGTATGAGAGAGAGAGAGACACTGGGATCTCTTACAGAGAATGGTGCCTGCATAAAAACAGTAATGAAAACTGAATTGTTGGGTCTGGGGCTATGAACAGAGACTTTGTTTTTCCTTTAAAGCTTGCTTTTCACAACACAGATTTACTCACCAGCATAAATGTTACACATACATCACCTAGCCAGCATGATCAAAATCTTTTCTGGCTCCAGAACTCATCCCAACCACCTTATATTTAGGATAAGCCACCAGCATTCTTTCATGTTTTGCTGTCAAATACCACCTTGTACACCTGGAGTGCTGCTGTGATCAAGGACAAACTAGAGACCCAACAGCCTGTCCCTATCACCAGCTCCAGACTTTGTGGACACAGACTACTGGCAATTATTTCCCATTGTCCTTATTACAAAAAAAATTTAAATCCCAAAGGTCTTAGGTAAGCCCATCGCTGCTCAGGGTTTGATTAAGAGCTGCAACCAAGTGTTTACGCCCCACGCAGCCAGGCAGAACCTACATTCAGCAGAGCTCTTCTCCCCAGGCAACTTCTGCAGGTCTTCATGCCAGCAAGACCTTCCTAAACTGGGATGGGGGCAGGAGGCGAGGT
>NW_010424867.1:0-236 GCF_000710305.1 Buceros rhinoceros silvestris
CCTGGGAGCCCCCCGCGGATCCAGGGGGCTGGGAATAATGACCTGCAAGTGGTAGGGTGGAGGGGGAGGAGAGCCCGCCCCAGCCTTTGCAGTCTGTGCCCTGAGCCCAGAACCCCAACGGAAGGTGCCTCGCAAGTCTCTACAGATAAAAGACAGCGAAGGGGTCCATTCCTTCAGGGGCGGTTCCCTGGAGCTCGGGGCGCTGTCCGCCTTGGCGAGGCTGGTGGTGGCGGGAG
>NW_010424867.1:400-1057 GCF_000710305.1 Buceros rhinoceros silvestris
AGGACTCTGGAGGGACTGTGATGGTCTCCCCACTTGCCTTTCCTGACACGTGTCCGCAGTGGCATAAATGCGTGAAAACGAGCAGGCCTATGACATTGCCAGAGGGTTCCCGCCGAACGCAGCCCTTCCCGCCGGGCTGAGAGGACAGCAGAGGAGAGAACACCCAAGGTGTTGTTACTGGGGTGGCTGGATCCCTCCCGGAGGCCGCTGGGGTGCTGCTCACTGAGGTTAGGCTAACAGCTAAGTCCAGTACGACGGTTATGAAGGGACTGGAATGTGATAGGTTGTTTTGGGCGATGGGGTGGACTCCTTTCAAAAGTCCAAGTATGATTAAGAACTGCTGAGCTTGCTGCTAATTGCTCTTATTTGTGGAGACAACATACCTGATTTTATGATCAGTATCTGGAAAGCAGGTTCTCAAATACCCATACACTGCAATAAGTCTTTGCAAGTATGCTTTCTGTTTCACAGTCAGTGCTGGATTATAAGCACTGCAGCTTGCCCCTCCATGCACTTGCTTTGTTTGAAATTATGTCAAATAGTCTTATGATTCACTTTCTGAACTTACCCTTGTTTACATAAACAGAACCAAACGTGATTTGGATACCTGAGCCGATGTAAGCGGCCGTAGAAGCACCTGAGGCTCAGTTTTGAAAG
>NW_010424867.1:1151-14047 GCF_000710305.1 Buceros rhinoceros silvestris
TCCTGCTGTGCTTGCTTCTCAGTCTTAGCTGTCTGAACAAACGTTTCCATTGTGAAATATTTGGAGAAAAAACCTGTTTAGTCAATAGAGACAAAACCAGTATACTCTAGTAGAATGTGCCTGAGAAATCAGTGTATAGTTTTCCTGTTACTACAAACTTACGTAAATGAAAACATCTGTCAAACTAATGGTGAGAAACATATCCGCTGAAACAGGTGTATTTCTTACAGTTACATGACAAAGTAGGTTAGTGGATGGTTCCTTTGATTTTAATTTTAAATTTTCAAAACTTAAATTAAACCTCTTATAGAAGGACTGAGTTTTTGTTGCAACATTTATCTCTTTATGTGTGTATTTGGTGAGTTTGGATCTTTGAGGTGGGATGGGGCTATTGCCTTGCAATAGTTAAAAGTTCATTTAACACATGATGATACATAAACTTTCAGAGGTATTAAGCAAAGAATGCATGCTAAACTACAGGAAACATGTTAGTTAAGCATAGCTAACTGTCAAGTGTTTTTCCCTCTTTTTCAGCCCAAGCTTCACTTAGAGATCTATAGCAACTGCTAGGTAAGTGGAATCAGTTCTCTCTCTGAGCTCACATGCAGCTAGAAGGCAATGCACGATGTATTGTGGAAATGTCTAAAAGCTCTCGTTGCTAGAGGAAGACAAGAATAGGCATTACTTTTTCTTCAGTAATAGTTAAAACCTTAATAATTTTAATTTAAATTAGTGTTGTTTTTTAAAGCAATACTTGTCTAAAAATCCACTAAAGTACTTGCTTTAATTCTTAATGGTAGTGAGTTCCATGAGTTATTCTGCTGTTCTTTTTGTCACTGGTTTTGAATGCTTAGTTTGAGTGTTAAAGGAGATGGGGAACAGGCACTCTTATATAGTCTTAAGGATTCTGATCAGTTTGACATGATAAAACTAAGATATTTAGCTTTTACTGCAATTTTTTAAAGTTGATATTCTGATTTAGTCAATTAAAATGATGCTTCTTTTTTTCCAACTGCTTTTTTTTTTTAAAATCAAAATACGTGTCTGCATGTCTAGATGGGAAAATAAGGTTATTTCTCTTTCTACACTGTACAGGTCTTATATAAAAACTGTTCTGTGACGTAGCTGCATTTCATCAATTAAGGAATATCTATTAATATTTTGGTTTGCTCCCCTGCTCATTGGTGTGTGATTGGGTCAAGAGGAGCAGGTGAGGTGCTAAGTTTTGTGGAATTCTGAGCTGCAGAGTGCTGAACAAGTGCTCAGACAGAACCAGGAAAAGATGCTGTACCTTGAAACATGCAACGCACCCTAATGCTAGAGCTTTTGATTTATGTGGAGGGTGTGATGACTTGTAAAGTCATGTAATGTCTTTACATGACTCACAAGTCTCTTACAGGCAACTTCGTGCTTTACTTTGTGAGAGGCATTTGTCATCTGCTTACGTAAGGATCGTATAGAAGCATAACTGAGCAGAGCCATTTATGCACACAATGACTGACGTTACCTTTTCTCAACAATTTGAACTATAAGCCACGAGAGTAGAATGAAGTTCATCCTAATCTGAACTTGTCTTTAATAGCCATGCAGTTAACGAGCCCCTGGCTCAGTGATTATGTTGTTGCTTTGTCTATTTCTACCTTTTACTACGTTTGTTTTGAATCAGTTTTTAAAAAGTCATGCCAGTAACTATAAACCATAATTGTGAAACCCTCCTGTTTGCTGGAATTACCACATCAAATTTGTACCGAATTAAGATTTTATGAAAACTTCATCCATTGTGCTCAGTCTTCCTTGCATCCCTCTTTTTCTTCCAATTGTCATTGTAGAACTACGTAATCTGACCTTGTTTTCTCCTGAGGACAGCATACCTTTTCCCAGTTGTCTTTCTTTCATGACATGAATTCTAAGCAATTTCTTTAAATCTTCTTCATTATCATCTCCCTCAAATCTTTCACACTATCGGTGATTGTATCTTACTGTCATAGTAGCATCCATACCTATATCTTGTTTGGGGTTGGTTTTTAGGGTCTTCACAAAATAAATTCCAGCTTATTTTTCCTGATATGCTATTTTTGTTTTTGTAAGGGGGATAAAAAGGGAAAATCTTAAATATTGGCTTTTAAACTAGGACTATTTAAAATAAAGGAACTCAGTAGAATTTTGAAAAAATGTTAGTATTATCATCAATAGGAAAGAGGTGGAAAATCAGATTTTTCCATGTGCTAGATAATAGAAACTAGGTAAGTCAGTGTTGGATATGAATATATTAATTTTCTGGTTAATATGGTGCATACATAAAAGTATTTTAAAATTTATATTTAGAAAACCAATCGGAAAAAATGCCATCAGATACCATTTTATAGAATATTTGAAATGTTTAATTAAGCAGTAAAGCCATGTAAACCATCTGCTTCTGTTTAAATAGTCAAGATGTTACAGAACCATTTTTTGTAATTTAGACCATCTATGCGTTTTTGATTGCTTTAAAATTAACATTCAGCTTTCCTAAGGATGGACTTTTTTTTTTTTCTGCAGTGAAATATGCAATAATTGTAGTGAAGAGGATTTTGAGCAGAAATTCTGTTCATTTATAACAATTTGAGCTTCAGCTGATTGGTTTTTATCATTGAAGTTCTTGTTCTTACTACCAGTTTAAAGAAGGTCAAAAGCTGAAGTAGACTGCAGCAGCGAAGGTTTCTGAAAGATGTGTGGTGGGTAATTTAGGAGGAACTGGTCTTATTTTTTTCTGTTCATCAGGTGGGCCTTTTCATGCAAACTATTTCATCAGTTCTTAGTAGCTACGAGTGTCATAGGAAACAGCTTTTTCAGGCCATGGTGTCTACAAACTAATTCCCCTTCCAGGCTGCTGAAGAATCGATGCAAACTCATGTTATGTGGAGCTGGCAGGAGAAGTAGTGTGAGTGGAAAGGATGTGTCTTTTCAGTCATTCCCAGTGGCAGAATTCCTGGGGAACCCTTGCACAAAAGAAAGCCACCTGCCAAATCCAAACTAAACCCTAAACCTTCAAAGGATCCCACCAGGAATTCCATAGCCTTGTTAGAAAACTTTCGAAATCAGTAAATGAAGTGTGGTCTCCTAAACAGACAGCGCTTTATTTGCCTGTAATTTGGAGAGTCTCTGGTGCAACTGAAAAGCTGTTTGCAAGCTGCTTGTCAGCAGGACAGTTTCTGGCAGTGTAGAAAAGATGAGGAGACAAAATGAGGTATGACTGTGGGGGCAGAAGTTTCCTGTGACATGTACTTCACAGTTTAAGGGTTTCTTTGCAGATCTTGAATGCAAAAATGCACTTGCTGCCTGACTTGGTCTGCCAGTCTTTGATCTTTTGAATTTCTGACTATGGTGTTGTGAAGTCTTTTTTCCCTTGTACATTCTCAGAATTTGTGCCTCATTTTGTTTCGTAACAGCCTCCCAGAAATCTTTATGCCTGTTTTAATGCCCAGTTTAATATATACAGACATTGTTATAAGAACATGAAGTGTTAACACCATTGCTTTCATTAATCTAAATAGGATAAATGGTTTTGTAGAAATATGCTTTGAGTTACAATATTTTATAGAATGTTCAGACATTGTCACTGAAGAGGCATTCAGAGACGGCTCAGTATAATTTACTAAAATGTTAAAATTTTTGACAGATTTGATTTCAAAACTCTTGTCTTCCCCTACTCTGCCATGGCTTAACAGTTTTTCCTAATTCAGTAATAATTTAAGGACAAGGGTGACTAACGTGTTTACAGTGAATCCATAAACTTGACTGGGTCTTAATGAGCTCTACATCTCCTGAAGTGAGACTTCACATACAGGGGGGGAGCATGCAGACTGCCACAGTGTGGCAGATGGAGGAGTTGTCTGAGTATTTCAACATGCGATATTTAAATATTGATGATTCAGTTCCTAGTGTACTTGAAGGAAGTTTATTAAAGAGAGCAGAAGAATAACAATAACAGTGCAGCTCTTCAAGAAGTTTAAAAACCAAAGCAGAAATTTTCAAAAATGAGGATGGATGTGTCACTTTGGAGAGAGTAGCAGGTGCAGTCATCTGTCACTGTTAAAAAAAAAAAAAGAACGAGCAAATGGAAGCCATTCTTAATGTTCACAATATGCAAGATGGGCTTGCTTCTTCTCATTTATCACTTAAACTTCCCTTTGGGGGGTTTGGATTTTAGCATCTTACTCTAATTCTGCTGACTTACTACCACTTTTCAGGCTGCACTGGCCCCCTTTCAGCAGTTCTGAGCTGTCTGGCACTGTTTAGAAATAAAATAAGGCATTCCTATTGCAGTACTAAGATTTCCCATCTTTACAAACTACATGCCATGGCTATGGCCCATGAACAGCCAGTCAGATTGTTTGACTTTAAGCTGATGATATGAATTAGGATGGAACGAGACAAGTCTGTATTTGTCCTACTTTCTCCCTTCACTGCACAGCTTTTCCGTTCTGCAATGTTAGGTCTGCTAGTGTGCACGTATGTGCAGCTGGGTGATTTGCTCCAGGCTGAAGCCCAGGTTTTCTGCTCTCTGTGCACGGGTTTGTGCCTGGTTATTGTGCTCTTCAGAGAGTCCAGTTATTCCCCATAGACCCTTTAGTCCAAATGCAGCTACTTGGACTAGGAAAAGCTCTACTCACAGGAAATAGAGACAAAAGTTAAAAAGGAGAAAGAAGAGCCAGTGATTAGGCAAATTGGTTTGGAGGAGAGAGAGTTGGACAGTTTTAGGCTAGAGGATATCAAATCATGCTTGTCAAAGGCAGTGAAAGTGACTGCTTGGGTCATACTGGATTAGTTATTTAAAGATTAGTATTTTTCATATTAATGGCTTAGGTTGTGATCTTTGACTGGTGAGCATTTATTCACAAAAATAGTTCCTTTGACATCATGAGCATTATTCTTGTAAATGCTCTTCAAGCAAAGGGTTTGTGATGAAGCTGTATGGTGCTATATAACTGTGCTGCAGTTTAAGCCTTTGAGATAGTCCATGGAGTTTAAAACCGATTTCTTTGCATTGTCCATTTATTGACTTTGTATTTATCATTTCTGATGATAATATTTAAAAAATCTGAATGTATAAACCCAGTATGGTATTTTAATTTTCCTGTGATTCACATTCAGATATCCTTAATGAGCCTGAGGAATTACAACTGACTAAACTTGGCTCATTAATTTAAAACTGATGTTAATGGCATTATTTTTATCTATATTCCTTTAAAATTGTTCCCTGTGCTCCTGTTAAAATTCATGTTTCATAAGTAGATTCCTAATTCATGCTCTGAATCATCATGTAGTTTTACTTCTATGCTGAAATTGTACTAAAGTAAAACTTTCTTATAAGCACTAGCTTTCTGAAGCATGTATCAACTCAGTTTGCACTTGAGGCTCTTGCAATAGGCATGTGTGCTGAAGTCGAAACGTGGAGTTTTTTAGATGCTCAGTCTGGTTGCTGGGCTGGATCTTGAACAGAGAACAGATTTCCTTATGGTGTGAACTGGTGTAGTTGTACTGAACTCACTGGGAATTGTCACAGTGTCCTTTTCACAACTCTCGAAATCTTAGTTTATTTCAACTGGTGTACTAAGAGGTTTTTGAATTAAGGAAAAAAATGTTTAGGTTTGATTTTGAGTCTTTCCTCAATTTATGTTTAAGGTGAAAATTTGTAAGCGTGATTTCTTATATGCTAATTATAAGGATATTAGCAGGACTATTATGAAAGAAATACTTCTCAAAGTAAGAGGAAACTGTTTCAGAGTAAGAAGAAACTGTTTAGCACATGGTCTCAGTTCAGTAAGCATTTTCCATTCAGGTGCATTTGTCTAAAAAAAACCCAAAAAACCCAAAAGACTCATTGACTGCACTGAAGTGCTTTATACTTAAAAAAGAAAATAAAAAAAAGAGGGTGTTTGTGTGTGTGAATGTTTACAGAACGTAAGTCTGTACAACCGAGGCAATAGATAGAACAGCTGTAGAAATGCCATAATGTATTAATGTGATCCAAGAATTTGTCAGAATATGTTGGAAGCCAAAGTTGCTGTGATTCATTTTTGTTATGTAAACTAACATTCATACATCAATTGCAAATCAACATGCTTCAACCCTGACTGACTTTAGTATTTATTGTAAATATGTAAGAAATGTTTAACTGCTTGGCACTTGTTAAAAAATGCATTATTTACTAAGAGCTTTGTAGTTGCTTCTGCAGTAACCAACCACTGCTGTAGCTGAAACTGAGCCACGTGGCTATGTTGGGGACTTGCAGGATGGGCAGCTGTGGGCCTGCACTCAAGCAGCTTGGTCCTGCCCTAGAAGAACATCTGGAACATCTCTCTGGAAGCAGAGCTGAGATGTGGGCAGATCTCAGTTTTGCTGGAGTAGGGCATTGCCAGTGTGCATGGTCTTGCAGTGGGACCTGGGCCTGCTGCTGGGAGGCCCGGATCCCACCTAGGCTCAGGTCCCACCTGGACCTGCTTCCCTACTGTGGTCTGGGCTGCCACTGGTAAAGTCAAGGATGTTTGACTGCAGTCACCTGTCTGAAGTGGACTGCAGCACAGGGGAGCTCTGCTTATGCAGTTGAGCTGATCTCCGTGGCGGGGGGAGTAAAAGCAGAATCTGGAAGCAGAGCTGAGATGTGGGCAGATCTCAGTTTTGCTGGAGTAGGGCATTGCCAGTGTGCATGGTCTTGCAGTGGGACCTGGGCCTGCTGCTGGGAGGCCCGGATCCCACCTAGGCTCAGGTCCCACCTGGACCTGCTTCCCTACTGTGGTCTGGGCTGCCACTGGTAAAGTCAAGGATGTTTGACTGCAGTCACCTGTCTGAAGTGGACTGCAGCACAGGGGAGCTCTGCTTATGCAGTTGAGCTGATCTCCGTGGCGGGTGGATTAACAGCAGAAGTGTTACAAAGTGCTCTGGATGGGAAGGTACCAGGCTCAGCTGAAAGAAATGTTTGTAACTGTTGCCTCCTAGGAAGGGACAAAACATGATGCTCATCTCAGCTAGGATGCAGCAATTTGATGATCAGATTCCTCTGCTTTAACTCCATCCCATCTACACTACAAATCAGAGCTCCCAGAAGCACGTTGCTTTGTTTTTTGGTTAGGAATATTAAATGCTTAGCCTTGGTTCAGCCCAGGCCAGACTGCTGGACTAGCTGCAATAAGAGCTTGGAGCTCTAAAGTTACCCTGCTGGAGACAGGGTAGTGGATTGGCTGCTGTGGCTGCTGATTTCCTAAGGAAATCAATAGATGAGTAGTTTAGAGAAACTACTTAATTCATTCATGTTTGAACATATTGCTTGTAGGATGTTGTCATAAAATTATTTTAATCACAGACTAAATGTTACTATGTTTTCTGATGGTGTATTGTGAGATGCAGTATATTCAGGTTTTAGGATAAATGTTAATAAAACCCTTTTAAATAAAATGTGGAGCTACCAAAAGAGATTCTCCCTGAACAAACTTATGTTGATAGTGATTTGTTCCCTAATTATTTTTCAAAAATTTACCTTCCAAGCATGCTAGAAAAAAAAAATCCGAAGTCAGCTTTTTCCCAGCTTGTGGAGAGTTGTAGGACCTGTGAAAGGAGAAAGGAAGCTAATATGAATTCAAGGCAGAATGAGCTTTGTAGAAAGTCATGAATTAGTTTTGTGTTTGAGTTGTATGTAATATTTGACAATCCTTTCCAACCCCTAATGATAGACGCTAGCTGGTTTTATTAATAGGTAAAACTCGAAGTCTTATCTGCATTAGTAACAAAAATTTGAGTGATGTAATTTTGCACAGAAGCATAAAGAAAGGAAACTATGACATAATGCATTTATTTCTATTCGTCTTGGTACTTACTAGTATAAGGTGATTTTAAAAAATGAGTAACTTCTCTAAAATGTTGTTGCTGTCTAAGCCTGTGGTCCTATTAACGGACTGAGCTCTGGCATACACATAGCAAAAGCCTAAGGGACTGCACGATGCCATTCAACATATTGTTATTTTAAGCAGTGTCACTGTTTTTTAAGAGATCTCACAGTTTTCTGTGCTCAGCCTAAGAATTTAAGGAAGATGGAGATAGCTAAGACATCGGACTAGTTACTCATTATACCTGTTCCTTGCCAGACTCTGCAGAGGGTGACTATGATATCAGCCCTAGCAATGCACCTAGTACATTGCAAAGGGAAAATGTAAATTCACTGATAATCTGCAGCAGAGGAAAAAAAATGTGAAAACTATTAACTACTCTTAACTGTGCTGAAGAAAACTTAATAGCCATCTTAATTTAGTGATGTTTTAGGTGGTTGTTTTTTTTTTAAAAGTACAATATAAGATTTAGATCTAGAACTGTTGAGCAAAACGAGAGTGTGAATCCTAGCATCGAGAAGTGAGGAAAACTTTTATTTATGTATCTCTCTCAATGACAGATTTTAATCCACATGTTTATTTTGGTTGTAACATGTATGTGCAGCTATGTTAATGACATAATTGTCAGATTTAAGAGGAAGTAATAATCTCTTTGTTCTAGGGGAGTCTGCCACATCTAAAATATAATATATTTTTCTGAAGTCTTGTGTTTTCTTTCCCAGTGAGTGTGAAATGAACATAGAAACACAAGGCTGGGAAGGTGCTAGATGTACACTGGGATTTGATACTTTCAGAAGGGTATTTTTTAGTTGTTTCCTTCTTCCCCCCCCCCTCCCCAGTTTATAGAAAATGAAATGAAACAGCTAATTGCTGTAAAATTGTTGTGTTCCTTGTGTCTAAGATTCATCACTGCTGCATGTATTAGGTGGAGAAAGACATACTGTATATATGCCTGAAGCTGCTCTTGGAATTGTGTCAGGGATATATCCTGAGATCCGCAATATGGTTTCCCTTTGCTTAGGGAAGAAAAATCTAATGATGCCAGTCTTTTTCCAAGTTCAGCTTATTCAGAATCACAGAACAGTGAGGGTTGAAAGGGACCTCTGGAGATCATCTAGTCCAATGCCCCTGTCAGAGGAGGTTCACCTAGAGCAGGTTGCACAGGATCGCATCCAGGCAGATTTTGAAAGTCTCCAGAGACAGTCGTTCCAGAGAAGGAGACTCCAGAATTTCTCTGGGCAGCCTGTTCCAGTGCTCTGTCACCCTCAAAGTAAAGTTTTTCCTCATGTTTAGATGGAACTCCCGTGTTCCAGTTTGTGTCTGTTGCTCCTTGTACTGTTGCAAGGCACCACTGAAAAGAGAATTGCCCCATCATCTTGATGCCAGCCCTTTAGATAGTTATAAACATCGATAAAATCCCCTCTCAGCCTTCTCCAGGCTAAACAGATCCAGATCTCTCATCCTTTCCTTGTAACAGAGATGTCCCAGTCCCCTTATCACGTGCTGAACTCTCTCCAATAGTTCCTTGTCTCTCTTGAACTGGAGATTGCAGAACTAGGCATGCTACTTCGGATGTGGCTTCACTAGGGCAGAGTAGAAGGGGAAGAGAACCTCCCTTGACCTGCTGGCCACACTCTTCTTAATGCACCCTCATGATACCTTCTTGGCTAGAATTGCTGGCTCATGGTTAGGTTGTTATCTACCAGGACTCCCAGGTTCTTTTCTGCAGAGCTGCTTTCCAGCAGGTCAAACCCCTAACCTGTACTGGTACATGGAGTTATTCCTCCCTAGATGCAGGACCTGATGCTTGCCCTTGTTGAACATCGTGCAGTTCTTTTCTGCCCAACTCTCCAACCTGTCCAGGTGTTGCTGAATGGCAGCACAGCCTTCTGGTATATCAGCCACTCCTCTCAGATTTGCATCATCAGCAAACTTGCTCTACCCCTTCTTCCAGGTCATTGATGAACATGTTGAACAAGACTGGACCCAGTACCCTGGAGAACACTGATAGTCCATCTGTGCTGCTTTAGCTCTGTTTCCCTGGCATTTTTGGTGGGGAAAGAAGACATGGTCCAGTCTCACTCTGTTGCTCACTATCGCCCCTCCACACTCACTGCCTTCTGGGTTGAAGCCAAGAATACTTCTTCCATATGTTTGGGTTATAGTACAGTTTTCACCAGTTAATGGCAAAAGTTGTCCTCCCACACCTTTTATACCCTTCTTTCGTTACTGTGGAACTAATAACCTGCTTGCATGTTCACGTGTTCGTATCAGTGGGAAGGCATCCACGGACCTGCATCAAACAAGATCATAACCCAGGTTGCTGCGAGTTCTACTTGAATTGCTGAAACAAATTTAAACAGGTGTTCAAAGAGAAGGGGACATTTTTACATATACATAATGCATTTATTAAAGGGGTTTTTTTTTAAATACAGGAGGAGTATTCCAGTTCTAAGCTTAGTTTCAGGTTTTTGAAATACCTCAAAATTTATTTGGATCTTGTGATAGGTATATGGAAAAAAATTTCCTATACTGTGTTAGGTATTTAATTGAATTTACCAACACATGAGCCTATTTAACTGGGATTGTGAAGGTTTTTTTCCCACTAGTGGTGTCTCAGAACCTTTTTTGGAGGGGAACTAAGTAGGATACAAACACATACAAATGACCTATGCAATCTTTTATAATTCGAAGTTTGTAACAAAGGTAGGACTCTAGAGGGAGCCCATCTCACAGTTTTCTGCATTGAGAGAAATGGCTTTACAAAGACAAAACTATTTGAGTAAGTTAAAGTAAAATCTTTTCTGACTCTGAGATACAAAAGTAAATATCACAGTACTGTAGGACACTTATTTGCAAACATCTTTAGAAATTTCTCAATTCATGAAGTGAGTTCTACCTTACCTGTATTTTTGAGTACTCTGGAAGGTATATGATAGAGAAATTCAGTCCCATGCTTACATAATAAAAAGCGATTTATGACCTTTCTCCTTTAAAGGACTCTCAACACCCTGTGAGTGCAGTAAGGCAGAGGAAAGGTTTGAGTACATGTGTTTTGAGGCATTCTACTTGTGCAGGCAGTGAGGAAACATGAGATTTTTGAGGATTTTACATTTGTTTTAAAAGACTATATATTGCATATATCTTCCTGCCATGTGTCAGTGGGCATATAAAATATGAATCATGCAGTAATAATGTTTTTAGCCACGACTTCTAACTATGTAGCTGTGTGTCAGTTGATACTGCACAATAGACCTTGCATAATGTTACAGCATGTTATGGTTCATGGCTATAGTGATTATTTCATTTTAGTCCTTAGCCTGTTGATTACATTTTTTGCTCACTAAGTAAAGGGGCATTAGAATTTAGCAAGGTTTTTGTCCAAGACAAATTGTTTAAGGCTGCAACTGTGCTGCATGGTGTCATTTCCATCCTGTGTGACTGGGTGTCCTGCCTGTGATCCTTGAAGGTGATAGTGCTCATTCCTCCTGTTATATTATGTGAAATCCATAAGATGGGAATTATTCCCAGTTTCAGTCTGGATGCATCCGGACTCACCCAAAGTGAGAGTGAAAATCTGGATCAGAGTTAAAATCAGACTTCAGTTGCAACTGACCAGCCTTATATTCACTGTGCTGGGTACATTCATTTCAGGGAACTGGAATGTTTCCAAAATTTGTATTAATAGGGAATAGTGGAGAGAAAACTGTTGTTCTTACAAAATACTAAAATGTAGTATTTATTAATTCTGAGTGACAGCTTCCATATTTCATATAGCAATTTGCAAGGGTTTTGGTACTGAAGACATTTAATATCCTAATTGCGCTTTATGTTTAGTCTCTTGGTTTATAAGTGATGGAGCTAAATCCATCAAAATCTGTTTACAAAGACAGTACTCAGTATTAACTGCTTTGTACTTGCATTCAAATCACTCTGTCATGCTTCTCACTAACAGCTAGCATTTTTTTCAACACTTCATATTAACAGAAGATTATGTAAGTGTCTACTGCAACTTATTCACAGGGTAACTTGCCTCAACATGGTATTTACAATTCAAATAAGAACAGAGATGTATGTAATTTATCAAGAAAAAATCTCTCCGTCCATCTGTCACACAGTACTCTTAGAATGCTCCATAAATTAAAACATTTAGAAAATACTAGCCCAAA
The DNA here is from genome assembly GCF_000710305.1 of Buceros rhinoceros silvestris. Taxonomy (NCBI): domain Eukaryota; kingdom Metazoa; phylum Chordata; class Aves; order Bucerotiformes; family Bucerotidae; genus Buceros; species Buceros rhinoceros. The sequence goes on from NW_010424867.1 coordinate 13,183, forward strand.
TGTCTTTCCTCAGTGTATATACCATTCGTCACCATGTGCTATACTTGCGTTTAGTCCAGATTATTTAGTCCAGACTGGTCTGGTTTAGACCAAAGGCCTTCTAATCACAAAGAGCTTGACTGAAGAAGCTTTGCTAAGATTAATAGGAAGTTAATAGTAAGAAATCACAACCACTTGTGCAATTTTTTTTTTATTAGCAGCTGTCATGGTTGATGGTGTATGTCTTTTATTATATTAATTTAATATATTAATTTGAAGATTGTATACATTGAGTGCAAAGCTATTTTTTTTTCATGGTTTGAAGAGTAGTCAGTGCTTTTTCTGCTCTCTCTCCTTAGCACAGAGCTAACACAGAACTGTTAATTTTATAGGCCTTTGTGGTGCTCAGCATAGATATACAAAAGGTTTGTAAATATCAACCAGCTGATTTTCACAACATTCCTCTGAAGCAAAGGGATATTTCGATTACCATTTTACAACTGGCAATGTGATGCTAAGATTAATACTGGAGTAAAAAGTACCTTTATATGCACTTTTAAGGAAAAGAAAAAGCAAAAATTATGTAGCCTTCTGAAGCAGAACATTCTCCTGTCCTCTTCAGTATCTTTATCAATGATCTGGATGCGGGGATTGAGCACACCCTCAGCAAGTTCGTAGATGACATTGAGTTGGGAGATAGTGTTGATCTGCCTGAGGGTCAGGAGGCTCTGCAGAGGGATCTGGACAGGCTGGATCGATGGGCTTGAGGCCAACCGTATGAAATTCAACAAGACCAAGTGCCAGATCCTGCACTTGGGCCACAACAACCCCCTGCGATGTTACAGGCTTGGGGGAGAGTGGCTGGAGAGCTGCACAGTGGAAAAGG
>NW_010424868.1:0-16712 GCF_000710305.1 Buceros rhinoceros silvestris
CCCTCCCACCTTTAAAAAAAAACACTTCCCAGTATCACTGATATAATTACTGAAAGAATCAGGAATCAGACTGGGAACTATGCCTGTATTGTCTGATTTCTTTTTTCCTTCCTCTATGCCTTGATCATAGCTGCCTTTCTTTCCCAAATTTCATGAACGTGCATTCTCTTTTCTTTTAGTATGTTTTCCTTAATTTATGGAAACTTTCTTAGTAAGTGAAGATTAGTTCAGTATTTCAAAATTACAAGCTATTGGCTTAGGCAAAACTGATGCTTTTACTGCTGTAAATTCAGCTATTTTCTCAGTGAGCCACATAGAGAAAATGATTAATGTCCGTCTTACGGAAATCTCCAAAAGCAATCAGAAACACAGATGGTGCTTCAACCAAAGGCATGGAGAAGGATCATCATTAGTTTTTTCAGTTAACGGGGTTTCCAGCATAGCTTAAAAATTAATATGATCAGTACTACAAGGGTAAATACTAGGTTCATTCGGGTTCCTTCCCTCAAGCAGGCATATGATCACACAACAAATTCTGATACATACCTACAGGGTAAGCTTTTTTCTGCTGAGTACTCTATATCTAAGATTAAAAAGTCATAAAACTTTAGCATTACAGGTTGCTGAATCACTAAGGCTATGAAAAAAGATTTTCTTGAATCTCCATGGGAGAACCCTGATATTTCCAGTAAGAGCACTTAAAGTTCTTCATCCAAGTCATCTCAGTACAGATAGTAAGTCCTAATTTCCCTTGGCTAGGGACTGATAGGCATAAGTAAGTCTGGAGAGGACACTGGCATTTAGAAAATATGATGAATAGTCTTTTAGTGAGCGGAATTATTTCAAGGGGTTCAGAGTGAAATTCTGTTTAAATCAATGGCACAGTGCCCATTGACTGCAGTGGCATATGCCTTCACGTCATGGATGGCATGGATTATGTCAGAGGCATCAGTTGCTTTAGAAGTGAAGATATAAAACTATACTGACTATTTTAACCCCATCAATCATTTTAGAGGTGAAAATGTAAATTCTTACTGACTGTTCCCATCGAAGATTATTTTTTGTGGTTTTATTGTTGCACGTGAGATAAAATTGGAGTGTTTTCGTAAATTTCATTAATATAATTAAAATGTAGAACTGTTTGCAATGCAAGAATTTAATAATAAGGATTCACTTTTCAGTATGTGTTAGAACAATAGATGTTTCCTTCCTAGAATAACTTAGATAAACTGAGGACTTGAAAATGAGTTTCTTGCACCTCAGAGAAGTATTCTCACAGCGGCAGGTGGTCCCTCTCTCTTTCTGGACAGTGATTGCATTTTGCATCCAGAAAAACTCTGAAAGACTCTTGCATGGAAACAGAACTTGTTTTTGAAAGAAGTGTGGGCTTCGTCAAATAAAAGTTTTCACATGGAAAACATTTGTTAGAAAGTTCTTTGACTCTTTTCTTGAAACATGTATAAACAACTTTCCCAGCATCTAAATAAGTAATGTTAATGACCCAGCCACATGTTTTTCCTTCTTTACTCTAGGAAGTTCAGGGTTGGTGCTTTCAAATTCTTGCCAAGTTTGATAAAGTACGACACTAAAAATAACTGACTGATTTTGATAATGCTGTCCTAGAGTTTGAGGAGACAGATATTTTGGTGAGCAATTTAGACAGCTATTAAGGACAGTTGGGTATATTCTGTTAATTTGAATCACCTGAGTTTAAAAGCAAGTTTTAATTGCTGAAACACAAGCACCTTGTGCCACTTAAGAAACCAACCTATATCCTGCCTTTCCTCTAGGTGCCACTTGAGTAGAGCAGGCAGAGAGGTCGTGAAAGCTGCTGCTCCTCTGTAATTTGTTTTTTGTCATATTCCTGTGTTATGGATTTTTTTCCTTTGAGTTTGTTCCTCGGTCACACTGTGTCTCTTGGTAAGTTATAATCTTCCTTGAAAGCCATGTATTTATAGTGTCCTCTTGAGTTTTGCTGAGGAAACTGGCTTGTCTGGGAGGGTTTGCTTGTATGGTAAAATGTTTGAATGCGACTTTCCAAATGAAGTTTGTCTTCCCCACCAGCCTTTGTGTGATTGCGTACCATTTAAGTTAGCTCTGTATGAAGAAAAAAAAAAGTCCATGTATTTAAATACTAGAAGTAGAACATGGTTTTAGTATTATTGGGGTAGGCTTATTGGTTTTGAAAGATGTGATGTGCTCTGATTTTAATCCAAACCATGTGCCTTTTATTTTACCCTCTGGCCTCTTCTGTCCTTCTAGTACAGTTCAGGACACTGATGATTGGTAATGAAATACCTTTGTGTGTTAAGGTGACCTTTTCAGGCTCGTTATTTGTTCAAGAAACATTAAATTCTCTTTTGCCTTTTTTATACAAATTTTTAAAAAGCAGGACAAGTAAAAGAACATCTTTGTTTATTTGTTGAAACGTTTTTTAAATGCGGCTGAATGATGTGGCTCTTATCAGTAGTCCAGGAAATGTATGCCTTATCACGTGTTTAGAATAAGAAATCTATTCAGGCTTCTTCATTTATCAGAGATTAATAGGAGTCCTGAAAGGTATTGGGGATGGAGACAATGGGAAATGTCAGTTTTATTTCTTTTTGAGAATGTTGAAAACCTAGTCTCTAGCCTGTGCTGCCTTGTTGTTGTGGGGAAGATGTATAGGAAAATGACATTCTTACTTCAAGTAGCCTACAGTTAACTTGTGACAATTAAAAAAAAAATGTAATTTTTAGCTAATATACATTTCTAAACAGTTTAAAAAGATGCGGATATTAGTCAGTTAAATTGCTGCTTAAAATAAAAAAAAGGAAGGAACAAAAAGAACACTGCTTTTGCAGTTGAAGTGGTTGATAATGGGAGGTGGAAGAAAGCCCGTGAAGAAGTTACTTTGATTCTGACCAGTTGAATAATGAACGAAATACGAAATATTCATTGGATTGTCTGACAGAACTTCAGAGGCAACACATGAAACGAAGAAGAAACTTCTTGTTTTCCTCTTTGTTTTAGTATCTTCAAGCAAGGATGGGTGCTGTAAATGAGAAGCAATGAGATGCTTTCAATTTGGATAATGTTTTCTAGGTGTTTTAAACTTACACAGCTGGAAGGGGAAGAGCTGTTTGATTATGGGTAGCCCTGTGATAGACTGTAGCATTTTAAAGAGGAGTTCTGAAAAAATAAATTTGAATGGGATTGTTTAGCAAGAACATCATGGATCAGGATATAGGAACAAAAAGTGGGTAGGTATCCTTAGGCACAGACCTGAGGATTTGAAAAGGGATAGGAGAAATCAGTTTTCATTGATGCTGAGTAGCAGTTCAGTTCCTAGGCAGTCACTGTCAGCAGCGGGGTTGCACTTCATTAGTAAGTGTGAATAACAGGGATGTCATCTCTCTTGGAGACAGTTCTTCATTCTTGTGGTATTTATTGTCGACAGTATTGTATAGTCCCCATCATAATTTGAATAAAGACACCTTAGAACAGGCTTTTTACCCCCTACTGCTTCTGTTCCTCTCGTGTCTAACCGTCTCCATAGCTTGAAATCAACATTACCATTTGCTGTAGTTGTAAAGTTTCTGGATGTCATCACTAACTTGGAAAGGTGTGAACAAGCATGGTTGTTTTTTACCTCCAGGTGTCAGGGTTCTTCCAAAACAGAGTGAAGTTTCGTATTAATGTTAAAGCACGTAATGCTCCACGTGACTGTACAGAGCAAATATTTGTTTCTGATGCTTCTAACAAGATGACTAAATAGCCAGTTTGTGCAAATAGATCAGTAAACAGAAGTTCAGGAAAATAAAAAATCAGTTTGTCTAAAACTGAACAAATGGAAGATGGTATCTGAGGAACAGAGTTCTTTTCAAGGCCAACTATGTATCAGGTTTCTGCAAGCAACAGCAAACACTATCGCTGTAGTTTTTGTTTACCTTTTGCTAAAAAACCTAGAAGGTCACTTCTTTCACAGCCTGCTGTGTCTGTGCCAAACTGACAATGCATAGGACCTTTGCACTAACTAAAAATCGGCAATTAATTATGTGTCTTAAAGTAATAATGTACCTTATACATTAAAATAATAATGTATCTTACAAATGCAAAAAAAAGGCAAATAGGAAAAACTGTTGACGGTGGATGTTTAAGTTAAAGCAGTTAATTTGTCATGCAAATAATAAAGAATTTAGGAGTTTCACACACACAAGTTACCAATTTTTTAATACCATGAGAGAAAAATTTTCAAGTAGGATGAAATTACAATGCTGTTAGTAAGGGAAACTAGGAGTATTATGTTAACTTATTGCTTCTGAGTGATTGTCTGCAGGGTTATAGGTCATTTTTCTTTGTCTGATCAAATGTGCAATCCCTTGGATGTAAAATAAGTGTTCCTGTATCTTCAAGCTCAATAGGCCAGCATCTTCCTGCAAGCAGTTCTGGATGTTGCTGCTCTGTCCGTATTGCGCTTTGCTCACTGAACAGCACTAAGAGGAGAGTTTTGGGGAAAGGAAAGGAGTTTGTCGAACCTGACCACTTGAGTGTTAGTTGTCATATCGACACAGAATTTGGATGAGAAGCGGTTTTTCTGTCCCATGGCAATGTCAAGCACTTTGTGAGATTCTTGTGCTTTACACAGGCACAAAACAAGCAGATCATATGAAGTGTCGTTTGGCCACCCTCAATGATAAGCAGCAAAGGCTTTAGCTTTTAGTGTGTCATAATTGGAAGTGACCAGAATGGTACTTGCAGCTTCTTAGTATTTTCATTATTTTACTTTATGCTCTGCTGTATTCTTGCGGATGCAAATTCAATTGCAAGTTTGTATGGTTTGTTTATTGCCATACTTACAAACATTTTGAATGAATAATATATACAGGTCTAAGTATTTTGTTTCAGTCTCTTCTTTTGAATTTCTTTATCCTCTCTCCCTCCACAACCACAGAGTGGCTGATTCTAGTACTCTTCATCTGATTTCCATAATTATTCTCAGTGATGCATGAGGATGAATGCAGATTTGTTGGCAAAATGATAATTCCTTATAAAGGGAAAAAAACCCAGAACTATCTGTTCATAAATTAAGACAATGTTTATTTGATTGAATCTATTTTATAAAGCAGAATGCACCTCTTAGACAGAAAGAGGACATTAGAGTAAACAAAATTAAAATCGGGAAAAAATTCAATTTTATGAAGCTCGTACTTATGTCAGTACTAAAATCATAAATGCTACTTGCATATCATCTAGATATCTTCAGCAAATTTGAGGGGAATGAGCATCATAAATATTAATTAATTCTGAGTTGCCGAGGCTCTTGTAAACTCTAATCCTCATAACACTCCTATAGGATGAAGAGGTGTTGTTATCTTCATTTCACAGAAAGAGGCTTGAGATATTTCTGCTGTGTTGGTGACATTGCACACTGTCCTGGTCTCAGACTGGGGAACCGATTCTGTGTTTTCCTGTTTCAGCTTCTAGCTGTTAGTTATTCTTCACTGACCTGTAGCTTACTCAAAGGGTTAATCTTCCCACTCAAAACAAGAAATCTGCAACTGCTTTGCTACCCCAGCTGAAGAGCCAAGCACCCTCTGCAAACAAATCTCCCCATTCACAATCAAGTGTGGGTGATTATTATTATTACTCTATAAATAAAAAAGTGGTATCAGAGGAATATTTATTAGATGTTCTGATGATTTTCAATTCAATATAGCATTAAACAGAGAAGTAATTGGTACTATGTGATGTGTCCATTCGCTGTATAATACTAAAAATTCTTTCATTGTGGGAATTGAAAGATAGCTTGAAAAAACTTTTTTTCAGGTCTACATCATTTCATTTGATGGGAAGTGTGGTGTTACATATTTCTTTGTACAGTTCTTTTTATTATTTTACAGAGTCTTTGCTGTATTGTATGGAAGTGAGTTTCTCTTTTGGTTCAGTCGGTTTGTTTTTTTCTGTTGTATGTTTTTTCTCCTCTGGAAACAACATACGTACAAGGGCTGTAAGTGTGGAAATACAAATGGCAGACATTTGCTGAGAATAGTCGCTCTTCTGCTGCAAGGAAATGAGGTGTAAGCGTCCGTGTGTATTCAAACCCTTCTCTAATGTTTTTGTAAACTTTATTTGTGGTTTGTGGAAACCATAACAGTTTACGTGTTTGTAGGAATGTCTTGCATGCCTCCGTGAATCTCTCAAAGCAACAGTGCGGGCAAGATTCGTAATGAAGTTTAGCTTTAAAGAGTATTCCCAGAAGGGTCCGAGAAGGCAAAAGTGGTTGACCTAAGCAAGTGCATGCCTCACCAGGGAATAGATTAAGTTAAATTGGCTTATGATAATGATTTGAAGTGCATAAAGTGTTCTTCTGTGACACAGTGAAGAGGTTGCTATTCGGCTGTCCAATTACAGCAGCTTTATCAGTACTGGTAAATTGAAAAATATAACTAAACATGATATTGTGAACTGGAGTGCAGCTCATAGCTTTGTCAGGTGCTTGTATACGTGTAACTGTAGGTAACTTGACAGGAGAAAAGTAAGATAGATATGACTTCAAACAAAGGTAGCATTTAATGTTGGTGTGACCATAATGGCAGAGAATCAAGTAGTTAAGAAACAGTGATTTAAGTCAAACAAAAGATCAGATGCGAATAAAAAGCTTGCTCTACATGCTTGAAGAGCCTGGTATGGTGACTGTAGGACCTTGCAGGCCAGAGGTTTCAGACTTTTTACTTGGGGCTTGTTACTTCACACAACAAGAGCCAAAGGAAGCCCTGGGGTGCCAAAGGAAGCCCTGGGGTGCCAGTCTTTCTAGGCAATTGGTTGTGCCGAAGTTGTCCAATTCAAGATGGGTGGATGGATGAACAGATGGGTGGATAATGTCAGATGGACCATGCCACATTTTTCTTTGAAATGAAGGAATGGTGTTTTACCACATCCCTTCCAAAGCAGAGCAAGTGCATTATGGGACACCACTGACCTATAGTTTGGACCTATGACAGAAGTATTAATTAAAATTACCATCCTCATCAAAGTGACTAATGTTCTACTTTGTGCTGGCATTAAATTAGTCTGAAGGCAGATTAATGTAGAAGAGATACATTTAACCTGACTTTTCTGCATTACAAAACTTAGAGTGCTGCCAGGGAAAATTCATCAAAGAGTTCAGCTGAAAAGATACTCGTGCAGATACACAATATACCTAAGCTGTGCTACTTTACAGCTTTTTAACCAACCTGTTATCAGCATTTTTTTTTCTTCAGCTGAGATGTAGTTTTCATAAGGTCAACTTAGGCTTAAGAATGGTTAAAGTAAGTTACCTATGAGTTCTTTGGGTTAAGAAAGTAAAATTTCTTTTATGAATCAAGTAATGTCTTCATTCCTTGTTATGGTGGTGAAAAAAACCTAACTGTCACGCTGTGACTAATGGAGCATTAGACTGTTGAGCAAAACCAAGCATTTGGGAGCAAAACAAGCACTTAGCACCAAAATGTTTACATGGAAGTGTTTTATTGGAATTTGCCGATTGTTAGGTTAAATCAACAGAAGCTGTCGTCTTGCCCTGCATGAGTTCAGTTTATCAGGTGTCTCTTTCCATCTGTGGGGGGTTTTTCCTGTCTTGTCTCAAAAGCGTGTTCATCATTTTGCCCTCGACTCAGTTTAGCCTCCGTGATACCAGCTCCTGCAGAACAGAATTACTGCACAAAATATCACATGGCTAACACCAGAAAATCTTTTCTCTATAAATACTTCACCTAAAAAGGGTTCAAATAGTGTGCCATGTGGCAGTTCATGTCAATTCTGTTTTTAAATTAAAGAAATGGTTGTACAGTAGATGAGGAACTGCTAATAGAGGGGAGGATTCCTTTTGTGCCATTGTGAAAAGATGTTGTGAAAAAATGGAAGCATCTTGTGAAATTTTACTGTGTCATACCAGCTTCCTGTATATTGAATCTTACTCCTTTCCAGTCATGTAGGCAATTGAATTTTTAAAAGTAAGAATTTGGAGGCTTGTTGGGATTTTTTTTTAAGAGAGCTAGTTGTATTTCCTACTGTGATTCTTTTGACTGCAGAGTAGCCTTGTCCGCAGTGATGTTATTAGGAGTCTCCTGCAGAGTAGGTGGAATCCCTGCTCATTACACTGTTGTTGAGCAAAGAGGAACGTGCTCAATGCTCTCAACGAATTGGGGTAGCCATTTCTGATATCAAAGCCATGTGACATGAAAATTAGCATTTACCGGTATCATGGTGATATAACAAAACAGCAGTAATGCAACATACTTCAAAGAAACACCTACATAAACTACTGACATTAATTTAACCTTCAACTCTAGTTGTAAAGTTATTTAGAAGCACCGAATAAAGTCTGATAGATAAAATGACTACAGAAGAGATTTTAAAAAGTGTAAACACCGAGTCAGTCACCTAGGAATATAACAACGTTACAGACTCAGCAAAATGATGTACTTGTAAGGGTGATATTGTTTGTATGACAGCTATCATCTCCCTATGAAGAATCAACTGAGGATGCCAACTGCCATTTTAAAATTCAGTTGAAAAGTCCATATTGTTAACAATTTAATTCCTCCTCTGAAGAAGGTACGGCAAGCATTAAGGTACTTGCATAACTTCCTACATATTTTTTAGGAGTATCAGCCGTTATTTATATGCCAGAAGAGAACATATAAGCCTACAAGCCAAGAAAAGCTAACACACATATCGAGCTGGGCAGAGGATATGGTCACTAGGAGAAAGGGTCTATTGTCTGGTCATACTGGCTAACGTGGTACTCAGCAGGTGTCACATGTAAGCTCCTTTCTGATTTGTCTTTTGTATGCCCTGTACTCCTACTTGGTTTATCTTATTTTTCTTGTTGGGGTATTGGAAGAAGTCTCTATTTATTTGCATATTTGCAAATGATGCAAAGAAGTATCCAGGAAAAGTAAATATACATAATTTTAAGGCAACAGTTCTCTTGAACCCCTGAATCACATGAAAATGTAAATCATACCATACAGTTGGGAAACTTCTAATAATTATTAGGCTAGAACTTTTAAAAATAATTATTAGGCTACAATTATTACACTTGAAGTCATTTTTCTAACTTCATGCACTGAACAGATTGGTCATGGTTCATGGTGGTCAGAGCTGTGTGATGCTCTGTTTGCAGAGCTCTGTTCAACAGTGGATTCTTGGAATATGAGCAAGGATCCAGAGTTTTGTAAAAGACCTGTGCTGTTTTCTCACAGTGGTGGAATGTGGCTGCTTTCGTCTTTGTATTTTAGAGTTATGTGAAAAACACTGTGAACACACATCTGAAGATCATGGATTGATACCATCCATTATACCATGAACTGAGAAGACTTGATAACCCAGGATAGAATTTGATGATCCAAAATGACCTTGTTTTAACGAAAAAAAAAGTTGTTCAGAGAAGGAATGTGAAATATGTCTGTGTAGCAGATGACCTACAGGATTAATTGCATGCTTGTCAATCTTTATTACATGCATGAAATTCTTAAGAGTATTAAAAAAAAGTCACCGCAACAATGTGTATGTAGTACAGATTGGCAGGGCTGCCACACTCCGCATGCTATGGAGTTGTTCAGTGGCTTTTTCAAGGTCATAAGCCACCCAGTAGGTGTGAAGTTCTTTAGCAACTCAATTATTCTTCATGTGGAAAAAAAAAATTGAATATTTTCCTATTTAAAGTAACAAAATAAGAGGAAAGCATGGAGTTGCATCTTGGCTTGTCAGTGACAGATCCAAATTGCATGATTTCCACTTCTCTGCTTGGTGCTTCTCTGGCTTAATCTCTCTTCAAACTTTGTATGATAATCTCAAGCTTCCAGAAGGAGCAGTCACGTTTCCAGCCTCACTTCTCTTCTGCCTTTGCACGTATTTGCATGGGAGATCCCCAGTTTGGTTTGACTCTGCTTGCTTGCGTAGAGGTGACAAATGAGCTGGGGCTGAGGAAAACACAGGACCTGGTCTCTTGTCACAAGACCTGCTCGTTCCAATAAATTATTAATTGAACTGTAAGCCCAAGAGAAGTGATTTAACAGTAAGTTACAGGAAGTTCTGTTATTAGTCAAATAAGAATTTTTCCTTGTGTGACTAGCTAGAGCAAAATTATCTGAATGAAAACGGCTTTCAGTAAATCTGTAAGTGACAGTGATCTGGTCTGTAAGCATCCAGCTTTGACTACAATATGCTCCAACTGGCAAGATAGCCAATGGAGAACATAGATGCCAAGCATGAGCATGTAATTTCTCAGATAATAGGACTTCGGTGCATGAAGAGGAGTCCCATGAGACTTATCTGAGGAGTGTTATGGGTGGCAGGACTGGAACAGGCAGTGAAAGTTCAGCTTTGCACCACTGTCATGGAGGAGATTCAATTTAATAATAGAGTGTCGGAGGTAGTGGAGTATTAGGTGAGATAACTGATGCTTCTCCGTTCAAGAAAACAGAACAGTTTTTACCAAAGTCCTTATAAAGTCCATATAAACACAAAGCAGTGTCCTACTTTTGAGGAGGGCCCATCCTGGAGGCAGGGGGAGGTCCCTGGTGCCTTTGGGAGAGCTAGCCAGCAGGCACCAGGGTGAGGAGCCACATCCTTCTCCCTGCAGGGGTGGGTAAGGAGGCAGCGGGGCTGTGCGGGGAGCCCAGGTGGCTGTGGTGACGATGGCCAGCTGGCCCTGGCAGGCAGTCTTGCACAGCCAGGCAAAACTTACTGCAGGCGGTGAATGGAGATTCTCAAGCCAGGCCAGCAAAGCAGCAAAGTTATTTCCTGTGGCACGGGGACAGCTAAGAAGCATCTTAGTTTTGTTCAGTTCTCCCTAGAAAACTCAGAAGTTTTCTCTGTTTGAAAAGTTATGTTTTACTGTTTTAATACTAGCATGGCCTTTCGGGTTGTGAGAGTTACAGACCCTTCAGACTTCTCTGTGGAGTTTTTAAAAAGTTTAATATAAAGTTTGTTTTACTCTGAATTTTACTGGCAGGGTCCCTTGGGAACTGATTTTCACTTGATAAGAGTTACAGACCCTTCAGACTTCTCTGTGGAGTTTTTAAAAAGTTTAATATAAAGTTTGTTTTACTCTGAATTTTACTGGCAGGCTCACTTGGGAACTGATTTCACCTTGATACATACCCACTCACAGATACAGGTATATATTTCTTACAGAAATAATTACTGTAAACATGCTGTCAGTTCCTGCGCTGCACTTTTTTTAATTACAGCTGCTCTTGTTCTGAGCTACATCTGTGTAGCTATTGATGACAGCAGCCTACTCATTCTCTTTCCTCTGTTTCATAAGAGAAAAGGGCAATAAAAGAAATGAGGGGTGTGTGGGGGAAGTAGATCAAATGTCAATCGGGTACCTCAGAAGAAGACAGACTGCGTTTACCTGTGATTTTTTTCAAAAGTAGCACTGAATGGCTGTTTCTTATTCTTTCTGGGTGGACAAAAGGGAGATTGGAGGGCTGGGAATTTCAATTTGTGGTTTACAAAAACGTTTTTAAATTGCAAATAGCGCAAGCTTAGTGCTATTTAAATAGTTTATTTACAGGGAAAGATGGCCTTGGGTTTAAGGTACAGAAGTGAAAATCAGATGATACAAAACTTTTATACCAGAAGCTGAGTGTCTTCCTAGAGGAGATTATGTAGGTGATTTAAATTATACCTGCGGAACTGCCAGAGTACATTTCTTCTTTTTAGTGGCGTAGTGAGACTAATTTTATTAATCCTTTGAAGTGCTCAGAAGGCAGCCATGCTAAATGTGCAAAATATTAGTACTTGCAAATTTTCTAGATGCCAAAATACGTAAGAATAGGGCAGTGAACGTGATACTGCAGGCTGCATACCAAAAACAATGGGAGTGCTTATTGGTGATAAGAATATTAATTCATCTAAAATAGTCTGCACTGGCATTTGAGTGTTTGACTGTTACGAAAATTATGATTTAATTACTACTTTTTGGCAGGTCTGAGGATGTTCCATCAAACTGATGAGATTAGATATGGTGAACGTGAAAGGGATGGGCAATGTCTTCCATAATACAGTTGTCTTAATTAGTTTTTCCCTGTTGTGAACATTACAGAGCTTCAGAAGGATTGACACTTTACAGTACAGGAAACATGTTGGTGTCATTGCTCTAGTTCTTCTTATTCTCGTGCATATGATGAGATTAAAAAAACCTGCCTATTTAACAATTGCAATGAAAATTAGGTTCCCCTCGAAGTAGCATTGTCCCCTAATGAATAAGTTTTGATTGAGAGCTGCCGTAAATAATGTAAGATAAATACGTTTTGAAAAAGCCTGCTAATCTTAAAAGTTTAGGATAAGCGCCTTTATTGTTGAATTTGAAGCAACACTTCACACTTCATTACCAATTCTTCCTCTCTAGTTTCAAATCCCTTCCCCCTCTGCTCCTATCACAAGAGTAAACAAACACTGTTTTCCTGTTTAACAGATAATGAAATTGAAATTCAAATTATAAATGAAAATTCCATTGAGCAAATTACTGTTTTCATCCCACCCTTTTCCTGACACCCAGGTGGATGCGAGACTAGGAACTGGCAGAGGGGTAAAGATGTCACGTAATGATAAGAACAATGTTCCAACAATTTAATGTAAAAAATATCCCAAACAACTCAAACTCGTAAGACTTGATTCTATTTGTATTCAGTAGAAAATTAGCTAAGAGCTGATGCTTTGCTCAGAAGTGAAAGGAAGATGTAATTGCTCTGTGGGAAGCAAGAGTACATCACTAGACAGATGAAACTGCATGTGAAGACGGTTCAATCCACCTTCAAACTCTAGTTTCAACAACATTGTTTAGGAATAAAATTCTATTAATCAGATTTCTGTAGCTATTAGAGCATAATAGCAATGTTTCAGCTAATCAGTCAAAATTAAATTTTTGTAAAACAATTAAGAAGATGGAGGTAAAAAAGAAAACCATCAGAATAGAAAGATTTCAGATGTGATGTGATGTCACATCTTGTAAGGCAGCCACCAAATGGCTGATGAGCTGTACTCCACCTGCAGGAAAGTCGGAACAGGGAGAGAAGTCAAGGGTTTGCTGCTGCTCTGGCTACTTGGCCAATCTGTTTGGAAATGGCATGGCTTGGCAGATCAGTAGTGCTAGTCTGACTGACTTATGTGGTAGACTCACAGCAACAAGGTTAGTTTTCTGACACAAAGTTTAGTCTCTACTGGAAAGTAGTTGGCTTTCTACTGCTGAATTGCCCTCTGCCCAGGCTCTGTTGTAGAAGAGGCTGGCCTGGGCTAGGGGACCCCTGCGGGCAGCAAGGACTAGATTTGGAAAAAGGAGCTAGGAAGAGAGCGTTGGATGGGTTGGAGGGCAGTGTCCCTTACAGTGGTGATGTGGAGGCACTTCTACTCTGGTCAGTTCTGTGAAAAAGGCCTTGGTTATGTAGGAGATGCTCCTGCGCTAGGAGCAGGATCATTCCAGCTGTTGTCTGTGCTAGGATGAGAAAAGTACTCATGGACAGAGTTGAACAGGGCGCCTTTGACCTCCCTGAACTGCAGGTTCTCTCACTTGCAACTATTTTCTCCATTATTTTCAGTACGCCACCTACTTACTATTTTGGGAAATAATGGGTTGTCCAAAATTTACCTGAACGAGCAAGTTGGCTCCAGAGCAGAAGCTGGTCCACCCTGATCTAAACAATCAAGGTTAGAGGACAAAGATTACTTGAAGTGAGGGTTTCAGCTAGCTGCATAGTCAGCTGTTATGTTTTTCCTGGGTAGATCAACTGCATACTTGAAGCTGTCTTTTTCAATTCTGTGTGGTGATGCTAAGGGAGGAAAAAATCTGTTTCTCCATTACAGTCACATCAGCTTGCATCTACCTAATTTTGCCAGTGGCAAGTGATGCCAGCTAAAACTTCCTCAGCTCTTTGTCCATTCCCAGTAAAATTATTTGGGATATTTTTCCCTACTAAGAAGCTAAAGATCTTTCTTAAATGCTCTTATTTAATTCTTCAGAAAACTGTATTAATTCAGGGTCCTTTTCCAGGAGCTTTTTAGAGTAAGCATCTGCAGAAACATTTGTTTTCTCTTGCTTTTGGGAAAGCATTGCATTTTAATGGTGAAACTGCCTCTGCAAAAAGGGGTGCATCAGCAGTGTCTAAAAATAAGTTCTGTCCAATCAAATGATAATCACCAAATTATTTTCTAACCTGAAAATGTACTTCTCCATCGTTGGGTTTTCTGGTGGAAGAAGGGTCAGAGAGACAGAACATTAACTGGGTGTTTAGAGTTAAATGTGCAGTTTTATGCTGAGATAAATCAGGAGAATATAGCTGTGGCTGAAGTTTCAAGGTTGTCAGAAGTAAAAGAAATAGTTGGATTTTTCACTGTTTGGTCAAACGTTTGTTGAGTGGCTGTACAGTGAAAAAGTCTAGACAGAAATGGTTTGCTGATTTCAGGAAGGATGTTCTTTCCTAAATGTAGCTCTTCCAGACATAGTTATGTTGTTATTCAAAACTGTCTGGTTTTAGCTGAAGTTCTCAAAGTGCCCACTGATGAAAGCTCCTTAGTTTTTACTACTTAGCATAACACACGAACAAGAATGATATCTTGAGTGCAAAATATCAGTACTTTCTTCAAGGCAAGTCTTTTAAGATTTGCTGGTACCTGAAATTAAAGATTCCTTAAAAGCCACTAGTGAGCATCTCCTGCACAAGAGAAGAAATGCTGTTCCCCAGAGTAGTTAGTGCCTGCTCTGGTAGGTAACAAAGCTTTGTACTCAAGTTTAATGTTTGAAAATCACCAACGGAGCAACCAGCTAGGGTGCTTAAGATGGAAGTGTCAAGAATTGGTTATGTTTTAGTTGGCTTATTGGCTTTTTCTTTGGAGGCTGATTTGCAAACACATACTGTCAAAGCCTTCTGAAGTATTTCTAATGCTTACTGTATGCTGTAGAAGCATCCACAAAAACGGGCAGCAGTAGCTACCCAAAATTGCAGAATGTTTGCAGTCAAAGTTGCCTGGCACTTCAACGCACCAAGGTTAATGACAAGTTCAGATGTCAGGCAGGAGTATGTTACTACACAACGAATTCCTCAACTTCTAAGGAATACTCTTTAAGTAAGATGAACCAAGATGTGTGTGCACTCACTCGTAGAAGGGAGAATCTCCCACTGAAGGGTATCCAAAACTAAGGGGTCACTCACACAAAAGGGGGTGAGGATTCACTCAAGGATATCCAGAAGAAATAATTCACTCACCAAAGGGGGGGCATGGTGGGGTGGGAGTGGTGTTGGTGAGGGCTCATTCAATTTTGGGAAATTTCCTTGGATGGTGTCTCAGTCTAATAGGAGAGTCCCCGACTGCAGACCTGCTGCTCTGAGGAGGACCAGCTCGGTTCGGTTCTGTGGCAGGGCTCCATTTATACCCTAGCTGTGTGTAAGTTCTGGTTAGTTGGGGGCAAAGGAAGGACAAGGGCAGGCTAAGGGCCTAGATTGAGGCCCCAAGGAATAGAGAGCTCGATGCCTCGCAGCTTTATCAGGTTTTTGGGCAAGCCCTGGTCTTTGTCAGGCCCTTGTCAGTGTGGCTGCACCTGCTGCACTGTAAAGTCCATTATGATTCATTTGAAAGAGGAAAAGTGCTTAATGTCAGTTAAAAGCATTCACTATACTGTCATTGATAATTAAAATAGAAGAAAATTTACTGTAGTTACAGTGTGTATATGAATTGTCCTTGTTGTAAAAAGTACTGCACAATATACACAGCAAGTGAAAAACATGGTTGTCTAAAAATTGGCAAATTGTTCCATTTGTAAAATGTACAGCCAAATATGCTTGCCAAAAGGTATACAGGGTACTTACTTTTTAGTACATTAAATACGTTTCTAAAGAAGTAATGTCATAAAACTCTCCCTTCTGTTTGGAAAACTTCAAGTCCATATTTACACAGTTGAACTACAGTTATATATTTTTTCCTGTTTTGTGAAGCCACCATGATGTGTAAATTGCTCTCAACTTTTTACTGAATAAATTTATCAACTGAAATATAAGGCATTGCTAGAACCGTTGATAGAACCTGGGTGTCTTTGTCAATATGTTGGTTTTACAGTAGTTCTCCCAAATGTGTTAATCAAGTATCCTTCAATTTTCTTGAAGTAATTTCAGTACCTCTGATGTCTTGCCTCAAACATAGGAGGTTTTCTGGTCTTTGAAGAATTAATAAATATTGTGGAAAAAAGTAATTTCAGCTGCAACAACTTCCTTTTATGGTCTTAAAAGTAAGTCTAATATAACTGTGCTTATCTTTGCACGTGTGCTTGGGTTCGTTAGTACTTACCTCTGGCATTTTCAGGGCTGAAGAAATAAAATACAAAAGTCATTGAAAGTGTGCTCTTCAAAACAAAAGCAGTCATACTGAAAAGGAATGCTTCCTTGAGGAAGGGTCCTAATTATTCCAACGTGATATGTAAAAGCAGAATTCGCCAGCACTCAATTCAGCAACTGAAAATATTTTGCATATTCATAATAGTATTCTGATTATAAATGTTATAGTAATAGCAATTATTTCCTTTTAAAAAAACAGTGATCATCTAGCATTCCTTTATAATATGGCCATGCTAAATTCAGGAGAAAATGTGATCATCTTTACTGCCAACCTCTTTATTTAGGAGTGCCGTTGTACGAACAGCTTAAATAGAAGACCTAAAGTGAAGTCATACCCTCAAATATGTAGGG
>NW_010424868.1:16803-26526 GCF_000710305.1 Buceros rhinoceros silvestris
TTTCAACAAACTTGATGTTCAGAATGAACGCCCGTCACATGGCAATGAGATAGTTCAGATGTTGAGCATCTGCCAAGTGATTGTGCAGTAATGAATAGCTGCTAAAAAGAAAGCGCAGACCTGTGATCCTAAAAGTGGATGAATATGGAGGAATTGAATTCTCTGACGAATATCAAGACCATCCTCTTTGTACTCAAAGATAAATCTGTTCAACCTTTCTGATAGGGATGCAGTTGCAACCTAGTATTTCAAAAAAGATGCATGTTCCTTTCTAATCGGTGAAAAGTTACGTGATTAATAGCTCCTTGTGATAAGATATTTAATTTGAGTAATACATAACATGTGGTTTACATCCTGAGAACATAGTTAGACAGATAAAAGATCTGTCAGATCAGAATTAATTTCTAAAGATTTCCAAAACCAAAAATCAGATTCAGGAAGTGCTTGATGTAACATTCTCAATGAGCATAAATTGTTTTAATTTCATCCTGATTAGAATCAGGTAACTTTGACTAGAAACTCTCCTGATTTTTACCAAAATTTGTCAGACCAGTATCATTAGAGATTAATTCCCGTTGCATTTGTTCACATATGGCATAATGGCATCTTCCAGTTTAGATCCTGTGTTTGTCTTTATTAGCTGAGCGTAAATGTTTTTTTGAAAGTGGAAATTATATATGTTAAAGTGTTTTACTGGGCAGCTGAATTATAAAGTGTTTGTCATGTACTTTTAAAAATGATATAGCTGTAGCTCAAATAATGACAGATCCAAGTTTTATGGCTGATCATAAATTTCTAATTTTTAGAAATCAGTTGTCGTATTTTTATGTCTGACTGTAGCAAGATGTAATCCAGAGCATTCCTCACTGTGAGATTGCACTCCACTCTCTCTCATGTGCATCGTACTCTCCCTCAGAGGTGTGCAGAATCCCACCCCACCTTCAGCGTGAGGCAGTCCTTGAATCCCCCACACCTTCCGTCAAGGGTGTCTTTGTCAGACAATGAGCTTTACAAGGTAAAAAACCCGTCTTGGTTCCTAGCTTCATGCTGAAACAATCATAAACTTATTTTGGCTGTCTTTCTGAACCCTAATTCTATACCTTTGTCAATCTTTTATCCTTTTTATTACAGTAAAATTTGCCACATTTTTGTGTGAGGAAACAACAATTGTACCAGCCTCCGCTGTGGCTTTCAGCAGTGAAAAGCTTGAGAATAGAATAAAATCAGGTATAATTTCTTTCTTGGTTCCTAGGCCACCCATCTCAGCGCTATCCTCTGATTAGCTAGATGGCTCTTTCACCATTCTGTGTTTAAAAAATAAATCGGACACCTTCTTAGGATAGTTTTGCCTGCATTAAAAGGAAAAAAAAGAGTATTTTTATTTATTTTCCATCAGGAAGAGACATAAAGCATAGACAGGATCCTTTCATCAGTGCAAAAATTAATACCATCTGGTATTTAATTTTTATTATTATATGAAGCTTAGAGTAAATTTTTATTATTTTCTGTCAGATCTGTCTCAGGATATACACGTTCCTCCATTAAATCACTTTCATTATGATTACCATTCTGTTGCTGCTGAAATAGGTGCTGCGTAAAGTTATAAAACATTTATGAAATCTTAACCAGTGAAGCTTGTACGAGATGGTGATCCATCCTTTCTGTCTTAGCAGAATGAGCACAATGCACAGCTATTGTGAAACATGGGTTGAGTTGCAGAGGCACATGTGAAGAAGTGCTCTGCCAGCCGTGAGGGCTGTCTTTTGTCTGAATCCAGAGATGGAAAATGATACAAAAATAGCATGCAGTGATCATAGCATCGTCTGGTGAACAGGAAAAAAAAAAAAGACTGAAAGCTATTAAGCATGTTTGTCCTTTCATCAAACGCTGTGCTTTTCAGCAAACATCCAGAGGTATGACTGCCTCACCTCCTCATTTGCCCTGGCCCTTCATTTACTAGCTGTAATTTTCAGCTTTCCCTGGTGGGAAATGGTCCCAAGCTTATGCTCCTGTCCGGATGCAATGTCTACTCAAGGACCAGTGGGTCTTTGGGGTTTTTCTACCTCATTAAAGTCTTGTCTCTTATGGTCTGTAACATCAAACTCCTCTCTTTCCTTTGCTGTTTCATTGTGGGGATGTTTTTTTTTTTAGTTACTGTGTTTGTTGTTTTTTTTTTTCTGTTTGTGTCTTTTTTTTTCCTCCTGGACCAGCAGTTTTCAATTGGGCCTGACTCTTTAAAAATTATTGAATACTTGGAATTTTCCACCTGTATTTCTTGATGTAACCCTGACTTCATTCCTTAGGCCATTATTTCTTCTAGATGATTTCTGCAGGATTGTCTTTCTTTCCAAGGCAAGAATGAAAGACAAACACTATACCCAGTCTTTCAGCAAATTACTTTTTCAAAACAAAAGTTTGAACATTTGAGAAAACATTCATTTTATGTTCTTGTACAAGAAAACTATATTTTATTTATGCATAGTGTGGCACTATTTACATTACTGAATCTGTGTTGGTGTTGATCGTTATAAATTGTACCAGAAGAAAATTAAGTTCAGGTTTTCTCTGGCATTTATTCTTTATTTCTTTTTTCCTTTTAATTGTGTTTTCTATCAAAGGCTCTAAGTTTTTCTTCTCCTGTTTTTGGTATCTTCCTCTAGCTTAATTTTTCTTTCATGCTTTACCTTATTTATTCTATCACATCATCTTCTTTCTTCTGTGTTTTATTTAATCCATTCTTCTGCTACGTTACTTCTTTACCCTTCCATAGCATTTCCTCCCTTCCTGTGGTCAGGGGTTTATTCGTGTCACCCTGGGCACTTTGTGAGGCTGTTTCATAAGCAGGGGAGAAAGCACCACTTTCAAAATAAAATTAACTTTTTTTCAGCCTAATTTCAACCAGCAGGTATTATCAGGCTCTGAGAGGCCCTGGATAAGGAACTAGGACTGAGTTTAATGTGTAGGTAGCCTTTAGCAAGTGCTTATGGAGCTGATTAAGGTTTGGGGGCATAGAAGCAACTATCCTGATACACCATTGACCTACTGTACCCCTGCATGAGGGAACAGCACCCCTGTGGGATACCCAAGACCAAGTAAGCAGACATGATGTCCAGAGTAATATAGTATTGATCTCTGCATCTAATTGTATTACTAGTAAAATGGGTAACTTCAGGTAGGCGTTGGTAGATGAAATGAGGAGGTAAGAGTAAATTAAAAGGGCTGTCTTCACTCGATGCATTATTTGTCACCTATATCCAATAAGGAACTGCATAGACACTTTTTAAATTTTTTTTTTAAGAATTTATAAAAATATTTTTTAAGTGGCTCAGTTAGAGCCACTGGAAAGGATTATAAACTTCATGTCTGAATTCAAATGCATACATTTGTATTGTGTATAGCACGTTATGCTCTCTAGAAATAAGCTTGGTTTACATACATTTTCACAATCAGCTGTGTCGTATGTTGGACGTATATTGGCACCTTTAGCACCGAGAAGGGTTATTCACAAACTTCTTGTGCAGCAGATGGTTCTTTTGCTAATAAATTAGAATTGGACTTACTTTTGGTGACTGGAAGTCTAATGCCTTTTGATCACATTCATACTTAATGCATGTATACTGCTTTGCTTTTAATGGACTGGATTGCAAAGGCCGATAGCATTCCTAAAGCTGATTTGGATCAATGCAAAAGGATTTCCCTTGTGAGTCTTAGTAGAAAAGTGACAATAGGGCTAAACAGCAGACAATTCTTTTGATATTTTATGAAGAATGAAATAATTTCATCCTTTTGATGAAATTTAGTTGGGCTACCTGTTGGCTATCAAGTTTTAAAGCTGGTAAACTTTAAAACTTGCAGGGATGAGAGTAAAAATTATAATCCAGCCAGGCAATAAACTGCCTAGCAGAACACACATTGCTCTTGTAGAGAGCAAAATAGGGGTTGCCCAGATTGATCTTTATGATACCATAAACCGTTGTGTTTCTCCCATAAGCTGCTCCTTTCCATTGAATCAAGAAAATCTATGCCTCTGTTCTAATGGAGAAGTTCTGCTCTGGGGTTTTCATTCTATTTAATACCTCTGCAAAATCAGTCTGGCTTTTTCTGTTCTCTGGAGTCTAAGCTCATCTCTCTGCAGGATATAAAACATTACTGCTCACTCCTGTAGTTGTATAACACAGGCTTACTAGTTTGCATAGTCCCATTAATTTTCGTAACACCTAGTAGGGAGTAGTAAGCCTATTTTTACTGGTTGAGAAAACAAGTAGGGCAAATCCTCCATCTCCATATAACTGTGGAGATAAATAGAGGATGTGTATCTAGTTCCATGAATATTATAGCAGTTGTCTTTTGATGGAGGGGTGGGGCATGAATTTTGTGAAAAAGTAATTATTTTGTTTTGTTAGTGATAATGTATGTAGCAGTTCACCCGGGCAGGATCTGCTTCCATGTACGTAAAAGGAAGGCTGTGCTGCAGCATTACTGGTATTGCAGCTGGATGCTACATCTGTATCTATTAACTGTGCATGCAAACTTGTTTAAAAATTCTCAAGTTTTCAATAACAACAATGAAAAGATTAAATTCAAGACCTGTGCTTGTTTCTATTCTACTTACACTTATTGAAATGACACCAAGTTTTCTGATGTTTTGCAGTTTGGCTTAAAGTGAGTATGTCGCATACTGGTTGTAACTGGCTTCTTCATTATGTATTAAAGATACAGTGTTAATGATATCGCCTTTTGCATAAGTCCTTTTTTATATTTGGCAGACAGAAAAAACAAAACAGTGTTTCTCTATATTGTAGAGGAGATACTCCTTGGAGGCACCTTTTGATGTGATGAAAACTTCCTATGAAAACGAGTCCTTTGGTCAACAATGACAGTTGCTTCAAAGATTTAACACATGAGATAGAGTGCTTAATACCGTCTTTAAAGATCAAGACCTCATTGGAATAGATGTTTAATCATGTACAGATACAGAAGTCATCTCTATCCCTGGTTTATAGCCTTAATTAAACTCCTTACCCACAACCAGAAAGGTGCCTGAAGGACAGTGTCTCCAGGACTACATCATTTTCTAATGATTGTCACAGGATTTTCACACATCTAAATTCCTTGGGGGGTGGTGGGGGGGGATAATCAGATGCAACCATGCGTATTTCCACTGCAGTTTCATGCTCAGATGATTTTTCTCTACCAATTTTAAATAAAACTTCAGTTCTTTTACTGCAAAATCAGCCATTTTGTATTTTTAGGGATAGCATTACCTTGTCCTTTTATAGGACAAAGGTAATGCCACTGGTGCATTAATATAGCAGCAGCTGAGAAAGAATAGTTAGGTCTTAAATTCTGTTTGCTTTCACGTCAGAGTGAAGATCTTTGAATGACAAGTGTTCAAAGCACTGGTAATAGCATATACACTCTGAGGAGAAGCTTACCAGTACTCTGTGTCCATCAGCTAGTTAGCCCTGAAAGCCATCAGCTTCTTTCATTCCAATATTCGTGTAATCACAAATTGATAAACTTAATCAAGAAGGAAATAGCCCTTTCTGCCACTTGTACCTTCCTGACTTAAGATAATTGTTCTGTGTAATTTGAATTGAGCAAGAAGACAAAGAACTTTTAAGCATGAAAACACGTTAATTAGCTGTGCAAGAGGGAGTTTACTCAGTGCTAACCGTTGTTAAACATACATGTGCTAGCAAAATTGGGATCCAGGGTAAAAGGCATAATTGCTTTTTACACTGGTAATAGCATATGCACTCTCAGGAGAAGCTTACCAGTACTCCGTGTCCATCAGCTAGTTAGCCCTGAAAGCCATCAGCTTCTTTCATTCCAATATTCGTGTAATCACAAATTGATAAACTTAATCAAGAAGGAAATAGCCCTTTCTGCCACTTGTACCTTCCTGACTTAAGGTAATTGTTCTGTGTAATTTGAATTGAGCAAGAAGACAAAGAACTTTTAAGCATGAAAACACGTTAATTAGCTGTGCAAGAGGGAGTTTACTCAGTGCTAACCGTTGTTAAACATACATGTGCTAGCAAAATTGGGATCCAGGGTAAAAGGCATAATTGCTTTTTATTTTAGCTGCATAAATATGTGGTCTTTAAGGCTTATTTTGGTGATTGATTTTTCATTCATTCCCTTCATTTATAGTCTCTGCCTTTTTACTGCTTTTCATGGATGGGGCTGATGCTTGGGTCTCACCTTTTTATAAAATGTGAGTAGAAAGAGTATGAATTATAAGATAGTGAGTATTTTTTCTTGATAATAAATAAAGATGAATGACTGAGATCTTGCACACCTTTGACGTGGGAATCCCGAAGCCTGGATTTGGTGTACAGATTGGTGACGTTCGTTGTTAGGATAAGTCATTTCTCATGAACAGGTTATACTTATGAAGAAATTATGTATACTTTTAATGAGAGAATAATATGATTGATCCCATAGCTTTTAGTATTGATTTCAAAGAGACATACTTGAGAAAATATAATGAATTAGACTACAGTTGAATAAAGTGCTAATAACATACTGAAGGACTGTGTTACCATATTTAGAAAAAAGTTGATTGGTTATCAAAGCTAAGTAGAACTTGAGAAACAGAGAAATTAAGTTTGTGCATTCATTTATAATTTGTTTTAAATCAGTTGGATTGTTTCTTCAAATATTTTAAACAAGATAATAGCCTTGATTAATGCAATGGGTCCAAACACAGCAACAGTCACCATTATTTTCAATAATTCTTACTTATTTATAGTGTACTGAAGATTTTTACGAGAGTGGCCTCAAAATTAGAGCCTTGTTTCGATTTTCTGTGTCAGGTACCCAAAAACTGAGGAAACTGAAATTGTAAGTTTAGTTTGAAAGAGTAGCTCATCCATTTCTGCACATCCGTATATATTTCTGAATATCTAAAGAATCTTATTAGGTTTTAAAACAAAACCAAACCATGGTTCCTGTGTATGTGGCCATATAATTCAGCAAAGCTTTTATTCTTGGTGCTAACAACTGACAGTGACAGAAGCATGACTGTATTTTTTCCACAGCCAAACCAATATAACTAGAATATTCAGTGATGACAGGGAACATTAGCATCATTTACCGATTCAGTGACCAGCTCAACAGGGGTTTTTTTAAGTATTCTCTTCACAAGTAAACAAATTATTTTCCTACTATGTCTTTATTCTGTATGACACAGTAATTTACATAGCATCTAAACAACAGGTTTGTTGTAAGAATTTTAAGTATGAGCTGTACAAATGGGTTCTGTTGTGTAGTGTTAAAAAGAAAATTGAGGGTATACAAATCAGTCTTGTGTTATCTCGAACTATTTCAAAATGGTTTGAAGCTGGTGTTGTGGTACAATAAATAAAGCATACTTGTAAAGAAAATGAAACTCTTCAGTGTGTGTGAACTATAATGCAGAAGGAAACAAGGTGTCCTCACTTACATGCATTGTTCCCCCACCTTTTTTCTCTCTTAAAACAAACAAACAAAAAACCCAAACTCAGAATCCAGAATAATCTATGAGGTTTTTTCCCCCAAACAGATATTTATTCTGATAAGTGATAAGCCTTCTGAGTGAAAAGGCAGGAAGGCAAGATAATCCGCTTGCCAAAGGAAGCTATGAAGTCAAACCAAACAGGTTTTACTCCAGGGCAAACATAACTTTTTAGGATGTTGAGTGGCTTTTCAAAGAACAGACAAAAACCAGCTTTTACATTAATTTTGTTATGAAGGGCAATTATACTTCAAGTTCGGAAAGAATCAACTCAAAGTAATAAGACAGAACTGCTCTGCAATGTCTTTTATGTTGCTGCCTTGTTTGAGATTTGATTCTCAACCCCCGTTCCGCTCCACAGCTCCCAGAAAACTGCAAATAATAAGTGTGTGATGCAAGTGAGAACAAGGTGAGATGACAGTAATTTGGCAGTCTTCAAAACATGCAGAATGATCAGTCTTCAAGGATTAACTAAACTACAGCTAGCTATCCTATATACATAAACGATGGTGACATTGAACAAATTTTACTTGAACAGCTGAAATTTGTTGTATCTTTCATTGCTAAAATTACTTGTTTTCTGTAGCTCACATAAATACACTGTGTGTAATTGTGAAGTGACTATGCTGAAATCTGCTCAGATCCTCCCACCTGGATGTGAAAGGGAGGTACTATGGTGTGGTGGGTTTGTTTTGTTTCTCTTCACTGTTCCACAGTTTGAACTGCAGAAGTTGTTTCTCCTTACTTTGAGTTACTAAGATATGAAATGATTCCCAATTCACATGTTTGACTAGATATTCCAATTCTGTTGCTAAGGATACTCTTTAGCCTCAAAAAGATTATGTACAAGAGGGAGGAACATGCTAATACTAACTGATTGGGAAATGGGTGTTAATCACTCCTGAAATAATGCTCACAAAAATCCCTCCATCTGTTTCAACGATGGAAAGTAGAACCAGAAATCTTACTGGTAAATATTTCTGGGTTTGGTAGTATTGTATCATCCTACCGGCTGTCAAGTAACTGGGAGTCTTTTGGTAATGTAATGTCCCAATGTGACTTGGGAAAAGTATTCAGCCCTTAATTATGTCTGACCCACATGTAATACAAGGATAAGGAGGATTAAGGGGTGTGAGAGCAGTAACAAGCAGAAGAGATAATCGAGTTATTTTCCATATGTTGCCACTATCATAAAAACCTCGGAGTTTTATTCAGAGATTTGTCAATGTCCTTGTTGTCCAGCTTCCTGTTCTGTAAGATTGCAACAACAATCTGTGTCGGATTTTTTTTAGCCTTATTTTATTAGTACTGTGTGCCACAGTGCCATAGCAAGGACTGCCTTTACAAGAACAGCGCACTGAACTGTACAGATGACATCCCAGAAATCTCTGTGCTGCCTATCTTTATTTCTTTTTGTTAACCTGCCATTTGTGATATGTGTATATACTGTATTTATATTTACAAACAGGAAAGTGAAAATACCTGGCAGCCAGCTGCTGCTGCCTTGTCAATCTCAACAGTATCACGCACAACTAATAACCAGTGGGGCTGCTGGCCAAGGGAAGTGTGGCAGAGCTCACGCAAAGGAGGGAGGTGCTAGTGACCCCTGTGTACTTAAAAGTAGCAAGATGATAATGGGCGGCTGCTCTGTTCCATAATGAGAAAGCAAACCACTCTTTTGCATTAGAAGATTCAAGAGTAAACTGTTGGGTTGGGTTTTTTTGTGAAAATTTGAGAGAAAGAATGTCTTCGATGGTAATGGGCGTTCAGAGTGGCTGAGGAGCAGAAGGCATGCAAATGGTATGTTTGAGAACTGAGATGACTTCAGAAGCAGTTTTGTTTTGCATTGTGTAATTACCTCATCTTTTGGGGATAGCGTGGGAATCTTGCATTGTGCTACTCTAAAACCATCTGAAAATTAATGATACAGGTTCTTTCAGTTTTAAGATTAAGATATCTCAGACAGAATTTGCCATACTTCATTATGATATTGAGAAATATAATCATCCGTGATCTTATCAATGACCAATTTAGACTATAGTTACATCACTTGCCTTCTCTTCATGAATAGATCAGGGGCGTTTTTAGCTATTCCATTAACAGTTATATTAAAAGAAATTCTTAACTCTTGGTAAGTTATTCTTGATAATACTAAGCAATATATTCAAAATACAACTAATCAGGAGTGTAGAGTTTAGGAAGATATGCTGTTGCATAGTGTG